>NC_026660.2:16276147-16570121 GCF_000004075.3 Cucumis sativus
TACTTAGAACATTGTGATGGAATAAGTCGAATTGTTTGAATTGAGAGAGAAAGAGAGAAATCGACAAGTATACCGACAAGGTGCACCTTGAGGACATGAAAGTCATGTTAAGAAAGACTGAAAAGAATTAAAACTTAATACCTATACCAACAATGTGAACCTTTTTTTTCGGTGGCTCGATTATAGGGACTTCAGAGTTAAGCGTGCTTAGCTTGAAGAAATTCTATGTTGGGTGACCTCTTGGAATTTTCCTAGGATGCATGTGAGTGAGGAAAAGCATGCTGAAAGATTTCGTGTTGGTTTGTGAAGAGGAATTTCATTCTAATAAGTTTTTAAGAATAGTAAGGATGATGCTGCCAGGTCGCAGGGGATGCAGAGAATGCTGGAGATACGAATTCCAAATCCTAAGTTTAAGGTGTTACATTTTGTTTCAAAAACTTTTGGAATTTTGTGAGAGGTATAGACGTTCATATTCGAATAGATACAAAGGTATAATATTTCCTAAACCCTAATTCTTTTAATTTAGGGTTGCAAGTTAAATAGGTGCAATTAGGGTAATTTTGTATTCCATTTTTCTACTGCGCATGTCTCTTTCTAACATAGACTATGAAGAAACTTTCTCTATCGTTGCCATGCTAAAGTCAATTAGAATAGTCTTATGCATCGCCACGTTTTATGATTATGAAATTTGGCAGATGGATGTCAAGACAACTTTTTTTGAATGACAATCTTGAAGAGAGTATCTATATTACTCAATTAGAGGGGTTTATAGATCAAGATCAAGAACGAAAGGTTTGTAAGATTCAAAAATCCATTTATGGATTAAAACAAACATCTAGATCCTGGAATATAAGATTTGATACTATGATCAAATCTTATGGCTTTGATACAAAAGGTTGACGAACCTTATGTTTACAAAAAAGGTCGTCAATTCCATTGTAGTATTCTTAGTCTTGTATGTAGATGATATTCTACTTATTGGAAAAGGACATAGGATTTCATACTAATATCAAGAAATGGCTAGCTATGCAATTTCAAATGAAAGTTCTGGGAAATGCACAATACGTTCTTAAGATCCAAATTGTACAGAACTGCAAGAACAAAACACTAGCCATGTCTCAAGCATCTTATATAGACAAAATGTTGTCTAGATATAAAATGTAGAATTCCAAAAAGGGTATGCTATTATACATCTACGAAATTCATTTGTCAAAGGAACAATGTCCTAAGACACCTCAAGAAATTGAGGATATGAGAAAAATTTCCTATGCTTCCGCTGTTGGAAGTTTGATATATGCAATGTTGTGTACTAGATTTGACATTTGCTACTTAGTAGGGATGGTCAGTAGGTATCAGTCCAATCTTGGACGTGATCATTGGACAACCGTTAAGAATCTTCTAAAATATCTTTGAAGAACAAAACACTACATTCTCGTGTATGGTACAAAAGATTTGATCCTTACTGGATACACTCATTATGATTTTCAAACTGATAAAGATGCTAGAAAGTCTACATCAGGATTAGTATTCACTCTAAATAGAAGAGTAGTAGTTTGGAGAAGCATAAAACAAACTTGTATAGTTGATTCCACAATGGAGGTAGAATACGTAGCAACTTTTGAAGTAACAACAGAAGCATTATGGCTAAGAAAATTCTTGACAGATCTGGAAGTCGTTCCAAATATGCATCTATCAATCACTTTATACTGTCACAAAAGTGGTGCAGTTGCAAATTCAAGAGAACATAAAAGTCGTAAACGGGGAAAACATATCGAACGTAAGTACCATCTTATCAGGAAAATTGTACATCGTGGTGATGTTGTAGTAACCCAGATTTTTTCAGAGAAACTGTGGATGCCGTCCGCTTTGTAGTTAGTACAAATGAAGTGATTCTGAATCGTTCCAGTACATTCATGAATGACCCGTTAGTTAACGAATGTTGATTAACTCAGTCTATAAGAATTTAGTCAATTAATCTTGAATCATTGGAGTCCATGATAGATAGGTCCATTAGGTTCCCTTGCTAGCTCATATGGAATAAACTTAAAACAGTGCGATGGAATAAGTCGAATTGGGAGAAGATAGAGAAACTGACAAGTATATGTGTTATAGCCATCAAATTTCATATTAGAAATAGATCTTTGAGTTGTTGGGCTTTAGTATTCCATGGACATGCAATTTTGTATGGAAAATCCTTATAAATAGGGTCGTTGACCTCATTTGATGGGCTGGCTATTGAATTTGGGCTTTGTACCAAATTGGATTTCTTTTTCTTATTTACATAGAAAAAAAAATTACCAAGCCCATTTCTTTTTCCATCTATTTCTTTCTCCCGGTACTGAGTCTAGAGGATAGTAGGTGAACCCTATTTTAGAATATATTGAAGGATGAAACGTAACTCTTTCACGGAAGTGGGGGCTCTCCACTCCTTAATAGCTCACAACTTATGTTCGTCCATTCAAATCTTTCTACATTCGATGATGTGACCCAGAAAATTTATACGCTATTTAGCAAAAACACTTTTCTCTTTCTTGAAATATAACTGATTATGTTGGATTTTGTCAAAAGCCAAACTCTTCGACACGCTCTTCCATTTGTGCGATAGAACTTGAAGAGCTACTTCCACGTTCAAAACTACCTACTTTGGTGGTTTTATGTTCTAACGAATCAACCCTCAGCGCCAATTCATTTATGGGTAGTTTGTCTATTTAGGCATTCAATGCGTCTATTTCTCTGACTTTTTCTTTAAACATCTCAAGCCGGGTCTGGAGAAATCTTACTTCTTTTGGCAATTCTTTCATATCCAAGAATTCCTCTTCAATCTCAGTCAGTCGCTTAGATTGCAACTTTGATAGTTGTTTCATTGTCGACATAATTGCATCTCGCTTAGCCAAGGAGCTAACAAAGCTTTAATACCACTTGTCACAAAATGCAACTTTTCAAATACGGGACGGGCGATTGTGCAACACTTGTTCTAAATTGATGAACAAGGCAACCTTGTGAAATTTGAAAGTTGCGGACAAACTTGTGGTACGATGTAGCCTCGCTTCATCTTTTGAGAGAAATTGGTTTTATAAAACGTGAGAGATAAAGAAAAACATTGATAACATCCTTAAAGAAAAAATTGAATATTGTCAATTGCAAAGAAAGCTTAGATTTGCAAAAATCACAATAGGCCTTAGTTGGGGATTCAACTACCATGCCTCCCCTACAATACATCTTAAACTTTTTTAGCTTTGACAACCTTGCATATGAAAATTGCGAAACGACGCACCTTAGGTCGGTGACAACAAAAGGAAAGCAGTTGACTAAACTAAGTACAAAGCATAAAGATAAAGTGGTTTGAGGATATTCGAGCATGCGGCCATAGGCAAATAATGCCTTGGACAAGCCCACTTGTGACACTCTGCGTGCCACAATCGAAATCTTTCAAACATGGAACGGACAATTGAAGAACACTTGTTTTGCTCAGTCAATAAGTCAGTCATGTAAAATTCGAAAATCACGAACAAACTCACGATATGATATAACCTCCCTTCCCGTTCTTGAAAAAATTGTTTTATAAAATGTGAGAGAGAATATCATTAAAAACATCATTAAAGAAAGCGTTGAAGACTTTCAATTGCAAATAAAAATTTGATTATAAAGAATACGATAAGACATGGTTGGGGATTCAACTATTGGGTCTCTCCTATAGTACAGTTTAGACTTTTTGAGCTTTGACAGGTTTGCAAATGACAGGTTTAAGATTATAGTATCAATAACGACTTTATTGAATAGATTATGATTACAACGAGTTTTAGGACATAAATTACAACATCTAGTTCTTACAACTTTTGATTCTAGAGTGTCAACTCTTGTCAACAACTCTTAAATGGGTAATCCATCGAGATGATCGATCATTGCAGCAATAGTGTTAGTGATATATATTAAACCACCAACTGTACCTCTGTAATTATCATAAAAATAATAAAACTACAAACACAATGCTTTTCTTTCGATTCTTGCGTTTTCACGTAAGCTTTGGTTTCGTATATATTGCTTTCAATATGGTATTAGAGCTCATTAAGCCTAAACGGATATTTGGTTCAAGATAGGTGAAACCAAAGAGGCACCATCTTGAAGGGGCATGTTCCCACAATTGAAAAACCAAGGAAACTTAGACTCCTTATAAAATAGATGAGCTACTCCTCTCATTGCCAATTGGTATTGTGATGAAACCTCATACTTTGGTAATATATAATTAAATTTACCTTCAATCACTAGCTTAAGCTTTTGGGTGAATTTGGGGTTTAATATGGTATTAGAGCAGGTGGTCCAAAAGGTCCTATGTTCAAGTCCCTGTATTGGTGTTTCCTTCCCAATTAAAATTGATTTTCACTTGTTGGACCTTTTAGATATTTCGAACCCATAAGTGGGGGATTGTTAGTGATATATAATTAAATTTACTTTTAATCACTAGCTTAAGATTTTGGGTGGTGGTTTAATTAATAGCATCAGCTTTCTAAAAAATTTCTTCAAGGCGGGTTTCCAAGAAGCGAATTGAGTTAGGAACTTTCATTAGGTAGAGCATTTGATCTTCAACCTTTACCAGTCGGTCCACATGGGCCTTGCCCGACTATTTTGTTATGGACATGTTTACATTTTAACCGTTAATAAGCCAACTTAGGCTATCACACCCCACCACGAGCACCTACTTGCGTGGCTCGAGATATGGCGTGAAGCCAATCGATAGCACCCACGTCAAGAACGACACCATCTGACCCTTAGCCTGAACCTTTAAACTCTAAATAACAGCGGAAACATAACACATAAATTTTACTAAAACCAATTGGGCTAAACCTTTTTCATTTAACAACCTTAGACAAGTTTTACATAGACAAAACGTAATCTTATTTATCTAGAACAAAACCTTATAAAACCTTCCCAAAAGCCTAAGTCTGATAGCACAAAAGACTAATTTATCATTAGTGCAAAATAACAGGGCACATACGATAACAAAATGAAATCCTTTAGTAGACAGGTAGCAGCAAGTTAGGCTTAGAGGACACGATCTCTACCTAGAAAGTGGGAAAACATTTTGAATATTATGCATTTTGAAGAGTAAACAATATGCTTGAATAAATACCTTTAAACAATAACACGCTTGAAAGACTTTTTATAACATAACTTAAACATTTTATCATAAATCCGTCATAAATCATGACTTAAGAACATGCTTGAAATCACTTTAAATAAAACATTTTCCACTCACAGATACAAGCTCAAATCCTTGGTTTATAAATTTGTACGATCTTCTCATGTCCTGAAATAATGGTAAAATAGTACAATTAATTATCTTTTGCCAAGAAAATATCAAAAGTATACTTAAAAAACTCAAAAAATTACCAAAAATAGCTCAACACGCAATATGACATTGCCTGGCACGAATGGGTGGGCGGCAGGGCCTTGGTTGGGCGCTGGCTACTGTGTGTGAATCTCACAAGAGGCTTTTCACACGCGTTGGGCATGCCTGCGTGCTAACCTCACACACAAGCACATTGTGAACCTCACTTGGTTGCGTGCTTGGCATTTTGTGTAGCCCTCCTCGTGTGCATTCTTGGCTAGTGCATTTCTTGTGTCACAATCGCGAGCTTTCAAACACGAGAGGAGCGATTATGTTGCACTTGTTTTACGTAGACAACAAGTTAGCTGATCAAAATCCAAAAACCACGGACAAACACATGATACGATGTAGCCTCTCTTCACGTTCTTGAGAAAATGTTTTATAAAACGTGAGGAGAAAGAAATTCAATGAAAATATCGTTAAAGCAAGCATTGAAGACTGTCAATTGCAAAGAAAAACTTTGATTGCGAAGAGTGCAACAAGGCTTGGGCAGGGACTCAACTACTATGTCCCATCTATAGTACATTTTAGACTTTTTTAGTTCTGGTAGGCTTGCATAAGAAAAAGCCAAGTCACACCCAAGGTTTATGAAATAAAAAGGAAAGCAAAAAGTAAAACTAAATACAAAACATTAAAACAATGTAAATTGGGGGTGTTTGGGCATGCGGCCATAAGCAAACAGCGCCCTGGACAAGCATGCTTGTTACATTCTCCCCCACTTAAACAATTGACGTCCCTGTCGACTGGCGAAGCTAGAATTCCTCGATCTTCTTCTTTCACGCTTCAAGGTCTTCAGCACATTCCTAACGTGTTTCTTCCACATGGAGGTTCTTTCACTTCAGTAGGAATTCATGTATCCTCTTCATGGGTATACCCTTCCTCACTCTCTTAGGAAGGATTTCTTCCATTTCTTTATCGTCTTTCTGCTTTAGGTCACTAGATGACCATACACCATTGTTGCACTACTGGTCATCTGGATATTGATGGTAAGGTTTCAAGTTGCTCACATGAGCTACTAGATGATTTTTTATCCATGCAGGCAACGATACCCCATAGGATGCATTTCCAATTTTCTTCAGAACTTCAACAGGCCCTTCGTATTTTCTAGTGAGATGCTGATGTTGATGTCCTCTAAATCAAATTTTCTTTGCTTTAAACTCTATGAAGAGTTGGTCTTCAGCTCAAAACTTGAGAGGATGATGCTTCTTATCATACGCTTCGAGACTTTCTCTTAGTATGCTCGAGTGATGTTCGTAGTCTTCTCCCACTTTTTCGTAAAGTTATGAGCTTGAGGATTTTTTCCTGCATAAGGATGATCAACAATATGAGGCAGTATAGGTTGTCTTCCACTCAAGATTTCGAAAGGACTCGTTCTTGTGGATAGACTAGTTTGTGCATTAAAACAAAATTGAGCCACATCCATCAACTAGGCCCAATTCTTTTGTCCAAAATCAACAAAATGTCGTAGATATTCCTTAAGCATACAATTGAATCCTTCAGTTTGGCCATTCGTCTGAGGATGGCAGCTTAAGGATATATTTAGGCGTGTCCCCAAGAAGGCGAATAGTTCGGTCCGGAGAGTACCAATGAATCTACCATCCCTGTCACTCACAATGCTTGATGGAACTCCCCATCACTTCAAGACATTCTTAAAGAACAAGTGTGCTATCAGCTCGACAGAACATAGTTTTGTAATGGGGATGAAGGTGGCGTACTTCGAGAACCAATTGATTATAACCTTTGGGATGTGTAATAAAATCCATGGATTTCGCACATTCAGGGAATTTCAATGTGTTCGACTGACTTTCCAAAGTTACTTTCTCTACTAAAGCCTGAAGCCCCGTATGCTGCAAGAATCAGTGTTGCCAATCGAGGTTGCAACGTTTCAAATTCAACTGATCAGCATACCATTCAAAATTTGAATTTTCAACATGACGAGTTTGTAACTTTAGTGCCCCTTGGAGAAGAAAATGAAATTCAGGGTATATGTAATTCAGGTTTTGTTCCACAAGATAGTACAATTTAAATTATTCTCCATATGTTGCTTAATTATCTCATAACGGTTTATTTAAACCAGGATGCAGTGCATGATAGCAACGGTCCGGTTTCTTTTGCAGAAATAGAGAACAACACGACAGCTAGTATTGTAGAATTATCCAATACTCTTGGTAATTTGGATGAGACACATTGTTCTTGCTCTAAACATAGCGCAAAGAGAGTTTGGGAAGCATCACTTTCTTCCTTGAAGTCAAAGAAAGTAAAAGGAGTCAATCTGGACCATTTTCATTCTCACTCTAACAAAAATCTTGATCCTGAAAGTGATGTATACGATACCTGCTCTCAAGGATGCTCTTTAGCCAATTCAAAGCATGAGATTTTATCAAGTATTTATCCTAAAAATCCAACCAATCAGTGTACACAAAATTTCTGTCAAGAATTTGGAAGTGTAAATGTGGCATCAGAGGACCTCAATTCTGAAGAGAACACATTAGGAAAACCATTTAAAATTATGCTGATGAACATTGCAGACGAAACTAAGAAAACTCAGCTCATGAAGGTACGGTACCAATTTATAGTCTTCTAAAATATTCATCATTCATGTTTCTTTTATGAGATTTTCTATTGATAGTATTGAAGTTTTATATCCTTGGCTTAGTATTCTTTAAAGGGGTGTTTGGCACAAGGAGTGGTCCAAGAAGTTGTGAAATCTAGAAAGTTTTGAACTCTTAGGGCCTAGGACATACGAAGTCAATAAGGCATAAAATTGAAATTTTCTTGTCGGGAGTCCACAAACACTTTTGGCCAAACAAAGAGCGGAAAACTCCACACTTCCCTAATCCTACTCTTCCAGCTCCTTGGCTCATACAGCCTCTACGATCTCTACATACTGATAGGCCCATGGTAGTGAAGGTGTACACCCGTAGGCACAAGAAAGGATTCAGGAGAGGAGGATGGGAAGCTGTTTTGTTGGTCTGAATGCTGCTAGTTAAGGGGGCCATGAGTCTTTTATGCTTTCATATAAATACTATTATGATTGTTTGGGGAGGGTATGTTTTGGCATAGCTTGTATCAGGTTTCTTAGAATAATTGGGAGAGCTAGAGAAGCTTCTGATTCCTTCCCTCCATTATTGATAAATAAAATTGAGGTTAAGGCTTATCATATACATACCCAGTCATTGAACTTCTCCATATTCCTTAAGAGGCATATCTTGCTTGGCTTATTTGGCTGGCTCTACTCATGTAGGATTTCGAAAGGCGAATCTGACATCCTGCCAAAAATGATTAATCAGTTTCTTTAACATGAAGTTTAGGGATTCAATCTTTATATTATTTTTAAGAGTTATTCAATATCCCTACCTAGAATAGACAAATGAAGCTTGAAACTACCTATAATATTAATGTTGTTGTTTAATTATGACATTTTGTTATCGGTCTTTCTAACTTACGAATATCCATCTTCTGATATGTGTTCACATGCATATTTTATGGATGTAGATTTTATAGTATTTCTTTATTTATTTTATATGGCATTAGCTGTATACTTTTTTTATAAAATATTAATATAAATATTAAACCACCGATTCACCAAAAATTTTAAGCTGATGGTTGAAAGAAAATTCAATTATAGCCTTAAGCTTAAGCTACTTTGGTGGACTAGAAAGTATAATCTTAGAAACACTCAATCTGATCAAGTTCTCTGAAGCAAGAATTAAAGTTCGGAAAAATCTTTGCGGATTCTTACCAGCAACTATAGAATTAAAGAGTGAGAACTGAGGAAATTTTTCCCTTAATTTTGGGGATTTTGAACCCTTAGAAGCTCCTGTAATAATCCAATATGATCTATTTCAAAGTGATTTTTCCAATCCTATTGATTTATGTAGAATAAATTCAGTGATTTTAGATGAAGGGCTCCAAAGTGATGGTCTCCCAGATACCTTAATTTTCTCAAACAGAATGGCTTATCCATCTCAAGAAATCCTTTCGAAGCACTTAGGAAGTTGGGTGATGAAGAAGAAAACCTTGTTCGACCGGAAAGAGTTTCAGCCCTTGAATCCTCGCCGAAAAAAATAATTTTCAGAAGGCAAAATTCAAATTTGGGTATAGCTGGCATCTCCATGTACTTAGAAGGGGAAAAGACTTCAACAGAAAAGAGAGAAAAACAGACCTCGAAAGAAGAAAAGGCAGCCAGTCGGCATTTTATTATCTCAAAAAACAGCTCACCTAGCCCTCCCCAACCAAATTTTTTCAAACTTAATGTATTTGCAGACATTTTTAAAGCTGACACACAGATGGTAGGCCCCAAGAATTCTATTAAACAGAATTCCAATGGCTTTTGGTATTCTGACGAATTGGAGGAAGAATCAGAGTCCTCTCCTCCATCAAGGAACTTCACTTGCGGGCCATCTCCTGTTTTCAGTTCTCAACCAAAATTACCAGCCTCTCCCAAGACTAAAATATCCTCTGCAATGAAAGCTATTCCATTTCATGCCATAAATTTTTCTAAGCACCTCAAGACCTATACCAAAGGGAGAACTTTTCGCAACATTTGGATGAGCTTAACTAATTCTGATTTATTAGAGGAAAGTTGTGTGAAGATACAAATTCAAAATTCAGTTGGCAAAAGGTCAGTACTGCCTTCCTCCTTAAGTAATAAATTTTCTCAATCCTCCTCCAAACTTTCTGGTTCATTCTTTAATTTTGTGCAAGATACTTCTTATCTAAAAAAAGTTGAGAACCTAGAAGATGAATTCAAGGAAGTTGAATCAGTCACCAGTGTAAGTAGTGCAGAATTTGAACCAGTTGAGGAAGAAATAATTCAATCAGAGACAGAGAAACAAGAGGACAGTGACTCTCTCGGTCCAGATTTTATTAAATTGTTTTCCTCCCCATAAAAAGAAATTTTGTGCAGGTCAGCAAGTATCCTTCCCCCTCAAGAGTTGGTTCCTTTCTTGGCAGCATGTGAAATTGAATTGATATAAGGGCAGAGGTAGCAAAGATGGAGATTATATCATGGAACACTAGAGGATTCATGGGCCATTCGAAACAATTGGCTATTAAAAATCTTTTGAAGAAAGCTAATCCAGATAGAGCATTGATTCCAGAGACCAAAAGAGAAGAGATTGCCAGTTGTATTATAAAGGCACTATGGATAAATATAAGTTGTCGATTATTGAAGTTCGGTCAAGAGAAGGAAGGTCATTACAGTGTGGCTTATAAGTTGTTTCAACATTAATTTATAAGTTGTTTGGAAAGGTTCTCGCAGAAAGATTAAAGAAAGTCAGGCCAGGTATTACTTTGTAAGACCTCCTATTATCTATACCTATAAAAGGAAGGGTAGAAAGGGAAATTCCTTAGCAACCAATTATGAGAGAATAATGGGAGAGGATCGTGTAGGTGGGGCCCGCCAGGAGGGAAGAGAGAGAGAGGTATAAATATGTAATGTTGGGGTCGGGGAGGCTAGGTCTTTTTTGGTTATTTCAAGGAGAGTAAAGGTTGCTGTAGCCTGAGGGTATCCAGCCCCGTATAAAGGAGCTGGGTAAGTTTTCTATGTTGTTCTTCCTTTATTTTTCATATCTACTACTGTTGAATGTGTTTTGGCTTTTACATAAGTAAAGAATTATAGAGTGTTGCCTCTGTTTAGCCATTTGGTTAGGATATTTTGTGTTTTATTGTTAGAATCCTAACATACTTCTCCATTACAATTATATATCACCAACACTCTCCTCACTTGTGGGCTTCAAATATTTGAAAGGCTCAACAACTTGAAATGGATTTTAATTGGGGAGGAAACGACAATGCGAGGCTTGAACACAAGACCTTCTTGGACCACTTGCTCGGATACCATATTGAAAGGGAGACAAACAAACACACAACTTTACGTGGAAACTTGTGTACCAGGAAAAAAAACCACTATATTTTTCTTCTTATTATTTTCTGATTAAAAATATAATAGGTACAAGGGAGAATAAATAGAATATACAGAGGAATAAAAAAGGAAAATATTTAGGAATTAAGAAAAATATTCCCATAAACTTTCATAAATATTCTAAGATTCTAACAATAAAAAGTTTTATTTATTCGAAATTGTGACTGCTCTAATGTGCAGTTGTTTTCTGATTCAGATGATTGAGGAGCTTGGTGGTTCTCTCACTGCTGATGGGAGTACAAGCACTGATGTCATTACAGGAAAAGTGCGGAAAACTCTAAATTTTTGTATTGCTCTCTTTTCAGGGTTAGTCTTGCAATCTTAGACGAACACTCTTCTATGTGTCCTTTTGGCCTTTGAATACCGATAATCGTCTCATTTGCACCAAAGTTAGCGATTCCATGCACACAAGGCCTTTGCCGTTATTCTTCCATTGCCTCGTAGTTGTGCTTAGGCTGGAAATTGTTGTGAACCTTCTAGATCTAAAAGGGCATAGTTTCTTATTCTACTGCCTGTTTACTTTTAGTTAAACATCAAAATCAATTCTTATGTTTGAGTTGGATTGTATCATGCTCTTCCTTTTCAGTTGTTTCTATCGTGATGGTGGGTAGTGGTTGTTAAGACAACCATTAGGCTACTTTGGGTTTCAGGCTTACTTTTCCCATTTTACGTGTAAAATGGCTCAAGCTCACTAATGAAAGATATTTGTTGGCTAGCTAGTGTTTTTATCCTCGATTTCCTTCTTCCGCTAATACATTATGTTATGGAATTTGTTAGATACCTAGATTAGTATAGGGTTGGGGTATAAGGGTAATTAGATATTTAGGAAGTTACTAGTAGTTATTGTGTAAGTGTGGTTACTAGTAGTTATTATGTAAGTGTGGTAACTAGGGTGGTTACATGTTATTATAAATGGAGGGAGGGTAAGTGGGGAGAATTCTGGGGAGTGATATAAGGCTTGGGTGAGAGTACTCAAGAGGGAGGGTTCCAAGTGCTTTATACTTGGTTTTATCTTGTATTTTCTTATAGTTACATTATAATAAATTCAGATCTTGTTATTGTTAGGAAGTATATGTCTCCAATATTATTTAAATACAGTAGAAGAATTAAAAAGGGTAATATTGACCCACACGAGAATATAGGAGAGATTATAGGAGGAGAGAATATCGGAGGAGATCTTTCCCATTAGTTTGTTAGTAAAGCAAAATAAAAGGGAGGAAAGAGGAGGGAGAAAGGGGACAAAATATTCCAAAGAAGTAGAGGCTGCCGTCTTTCGTGCTTGGGAGAAGTAGAGGGTCCAAGTCAAGTTCTTTTTATTATTTGTTTTGGTCATTTTCATGGTTGCGGTTTGTTCTTAGTTTTTCTTGTTCTTTGTTGTGATCCTCACTGGAGTGTGCCTTTAGGAAGTAGATGTGAGTGATTTTTTATTCTCTATACTATAATTCATTGAGGTAATTCAATAAAGTAAGATACACTTGCCGTATATTTACAGTATCTTAACAATTTGGTATCAGAGCGTTTTTACTTGGGAGAACGATAGAGCAGCACAAAAACGGATCGAAGAGAAGTTGGAGACCTATGATAAGGAAATCTCGGGGATACAAGTGGAGTTACACAAGTTGTTGGCAATTGAAGAAAACTTGTCATGCTTGCCAAAAAGCATCGAAAGACTGGTCATCTAGTTGGAAAAACAAGAACGGTTGCTAAATGCATCGAAGGAATAGCAGAAGGATAATTCGACAATCTCCAGAAGAATGGAAGGATCGTCGAGCAAAGGATCAACGATTGAGAGTATCATCGAAGGTGGAGGTAAGACATTGAAGGAAATCAAGGTAGAAGGTAAAACAAACAAGTTTGAAAGGGATGAAAACTCGAACGATCATAGCAAATTCAAGAAGGTTGAAATGCCTGTGTTCAGTGGCACTGATCTGGATTGTGTTTATTTAGAACGGATTGGAATCTTCAGGTCCATAAATCGATGGATTCCAAGAAGTTGCTGAATCCATAGAAGAATCGAGGAAAACGCGATTGCAACGGGTATACAACGAAGGTGAAGAGGATGGCAAAGAGTGACCAAGAAGAAACTATAGAGGAAGGTCGACGAGGATTACCTGTGAGGCTCGAAATGAAGACTCGAGTGAAGAAAAACTTGTTGCTCAAAGAAACACAAAATGGCTGGTTGCAATGGAGAAAGAAGAAGCCGACAGTTACCGGTCTATAGAGGCTCGAGAAGGTGGTCTGGAATAGGGGTGAATCACGTGACGAGGAAGAAGTTGCTGCACACCTGATGGTGCCAATCACGTGGTAGAAATTTGTAGGAAAGAGGATTAGGACAAAAGGAACAATCTTGGGTTTTACTATTTCAAGTGGGCTTCAACTTACTCTAAATGAGCTTCAACTTATTCTAAATAAAACATTGGGGGCACATCATTTTGTAGATGAAGTGGATGGAGAGTTCCAAAAATAGGAGGGAAGAAAAACGTGTATGTAGGTGGGTCCTAGGAATGAAACCGGCGACAGTATGATTTTGGTCTTGACGCAACACTTTGATTATGGCCTAGCCCACTAGAGATGAAGAGTTTGAAAATTAAACACTTGTTGGTGATATGCAAAGGGTTAACTAAGACAATGTGTTTTGGAAAAGGAAAATTCAAGTACATTGGGCTGCTTTGTGGGCTGAAGTCAATGGACCTTATTGGAATCGAGAGTTTTTCAAAGCCGAAGGGGAGGATTTCTTTTTCAACATTGAAGAGCAGAATGTTGGGGATTGTTTGCAATTAAAAAGAGAAAAAAAGAAAAGGGGCCTTGATCATGTTTGTAAGCTCACCTTGAGGACAAGGTGTTTTGAAGGATCGGGTAATGTTAGATACCTAGATTAGTATAAGGTTAGGGGTATAAGGGTAATTAGATATTTAGAAAGTTACTAGTAGTTATTATGTAAGTGTAGTTACATCTTATTATAAATGGAGGGAGGGTAAGTAAGGGGAGAATTCTGGGGAGTGATTTAGGGCTTGGGTGAGAGTACTCAAGAGGGAGGTTCCAAGTGCCTTATACTTGGTTTTATCTTGTATTTTCTTATAGTTCATTATAATAAATTAAGATCTTGTTCTTGTTAGGAAGTATCCTAACAGAATTCCTCTAGAAGGTCTCATGTTAGCGAATGATAATTTGCGTTAAGTGTGTACTTGTAGGAGTTCTTCTCCCGGGCATCTATGGTTGATATTCTTTACCTTTCAATATATCAAAGCCAAGGATTCTTTTGCATTTCTCTATGCTTTTTCTTTACCCATTTATGCTTTTTTCAGTTATATTTGAGAGTAGTATTTCATTTCTTTCATGTGAAATGTTGAACTTCAGTAGTGTGGAGAGTGGAACGTAATATCTTACCTTTTATATTAGTAAACTTGATTTTAAGCAATGTGTTTTTGAAGATTTTATGTTGTAGAATGTTTTTTGTTCTTCAAGCTACTGTTCTTAACTTTATTTTCTCTTGTTAATGTTCTCAATGATTATCGAGCATATGCATTACCATGTGGCTTCAAGCGTGTCAGTGTGCTCTTGCTCATAATTTTTACTATATCTTGTTACTAAAATTGCAAGTTAATTGCAAATTACTCAGAGCTTGGATTTTCTCCTCCAGTTGGTTAAAGGAAAGCTACCGGGAAGGCAAATTTGTTGGTAAGTTCGAATGGCTTGCTAGTATCAAAGTGTAATGTATTTTCTTCCACTTATGTTTTTCATCCTACCTAATTTTTGTGATTGATTAATTCCTTATTGATCTGCAGACGAGTTGCCTTACATACTAATGATGATGACTACATATCGAAGTATCGAGCCAGCCTAAAAGCTGCAGGTCTCAGGGCAAAAGCATGTCCTGGAGCTTTATTTGAAGGGTATGATGTTTGCATATCAGCTCACGCTCAACCACCACCTAAAACTCTATCCCTGATAGTCAAGTCAGCCGGTGGAAATGTAAGTTCTCTGTTATTGTACAAATCTCGAGTACTAGGTTTGGTTCTCTTTCTTACATATACAACCACTATAATATGGCTATCCTCCCATCTAATGAAGACGTGAAGTTCTCAACAAACAAGTGATAGAACTAAGTCATGCACAGCGGAAAAAGAATCGAATTTCTACTCTAATTGCCACAATTAACATGTAACCATAAACTAATCAAATTAGGGTTTTAGGAAATATTACCTTTGAAGCTTTCAAAAAGTTTGATATCTTCTTACCAATTCAAACCGAGACCACCACTAGTACTCAACTGCTATCCTCTAAACAAAGAACCGGGTTGTGGGACCCAATTTTGGTGTAGAAAGTAATGGAGATAAAAGGGGGTTAGAAGGTTTCTTTTTTTTCTTTGGTTGAGATGATGAAAATGATAAAAGAGGCAAAAGTCCTTCAACATTTGAAAACACCTCTATTTATAACCTAATTACATGCAAAAATGCATGTAATTCATTTGTCAAATCTCAACACCTAATGTTCCACTAACAATTAGTGGAACTTAGTGGGCTAGGTGTCTATATCTCATATAGCCACATATCCCACTAAGAGTTAGTGGGATTATCCAACAAAATGTTGGATTTTCCCACTAACTTAGTCCAAGGGTAAAATGGTCATTAGATATTTCTAGTCAAAAGTCAAACTTTGACTTTTCTAAGTCAAAAGTCAATATTTTGACTTTTTACCATTTTGTCCGTCTTGACTAATTCCAACCTCCCGAGCATGAATCCGCATTCATTTTTCCAAAATTCAAATCACATTTGAATATATGGTCGGTCAAAGTTTGACTTTTCAAAGTCAAAAGTCAACATTTTAACTTTTTACAATTTTTGACCAATTCCATCAATTCCGAGCTTCTTAGTATGAATCCGCATTCATACTTATAGTATGAAAAACATGAAGCTCTTTTTCTATTTAGAAGACCGACGACTATATCACTATACCTGTCGGTTTCTCTTTCTTCTCCCAATTCGAACAATTCGACTTATTTCATCACACTGTTCTAAGTTTAATCCATATGAGCTAGCAGAGGAACCTAATGGACCTATAGATCATGGGCTCCAACGATTCAAGATTAACTAGCTAAACTCTTTTAGACAGAGTTAATCAACATTCGTTAACTAACGGGTCATTCCACTAAAGTCCCGTAGTTGCACTCCCCTCACTATAGATATATTTGTGTCCATTTGATAAAACCATAATTGGTAAGTTAATCCTTCACAGGTTGCTCGTAACCTTGGCTGGGTTAAAATACCGTTTTACCCCCAAAAATTACATCTTGCTCCTTAAGTCCCACTAATCCACTATTGAACAATTGGTTTAAGGTTCAACCTATAAACTTAATCCCTCTCGGGCCAATGAGAGGGTGGGGCCCCTTGTTCAAGACTTGGATTCAGTGCTTAAGAGAACAACCTATCTACTAACCCTAAAGCGGGTAGGAGTGAATTCCATCTTGTACCCTATGTTCCCAGCTATCCACCCGATCATACCCTTGAAATTGGAGGCTTATTGGGCCAACGCTGATGAGCTGCCCTCACCTATGCAGATCTAAGGATAATCTCGTGTGAACAAGAGTTCATAGTTAACTCAGGATTAAGACTAAGTTACCGAGGTCATCAATAATTGAGATAGTCAGTTTTAAACAGTAAACGGTGTTATAACGTAAAAAAGACAAATTCATGGTTCAGTCTTATGTAAACACTTTACATAGGATGCCCCCACTTTCATGTCTCTACATGAACGATTAGGATCACCTCGTTTGTACTACAAAGTGGGCCGCATCCATAGTTTCTCTAAATAAGGCGCCCAACCTTTATTTCATATACTATAGACTATTTAGGCTATATACTCGAACTTGATCCACGTTTATGTTTACACATAAAGTTCAAGTTTATTCAAAAATAGCCTTGGAACTTGATTTATTGGATTTAAGATTATAATATTTAATTTCTCAATAACAACTTTATTGAACAGAATATGATTACAAACTACGAGTTTTAGGACAAAAAATTCCAACAACAAACACGTATACGAATTTTAGACATGGGTCAATAAATCATAGACATGGTGACGTGTCATTTTTTTCTAAAAAATATAGGATAGTGCTAGAACACAGTTTTAATATATATAATTTAAAAAGTATGTCTCATATTTATATAGAAATTCAAAGTCAATAAGTTTATGTATTTATATGCTTAAAAATAAGCTTGTCCTTCACTCAAAACTTATTCAAAGCCAAGAGTTTAATATGTGTGTGTGACCAATCTTGACCTTTATTGCATTGGAATACTTGTTGTCTAACACATCTACTGTACTAACTAGTGTTCAACACGTGTTCTCCGAGTGTTCCATACATATTGTTTATTGATACACTAGCCAAACTTGAGTGTATGTGCTTCTTAAGTCTTTAATATTTATGTTTGTTTTGATCCTAGGAATTGAGCATGTAATGTAAAAAGTCTATGCACAAGGGGTCATATGGCCATCTCCGTGTTTCTTTAATTATCAAATTTGTTCAAGTTTTTAATTGTCTCTAGATCGAAATCTGGAGTTATTTTTTTGTGATTTGGTGTACAAATACATACATCCATGTTTATAATTATGATTAGATTGTTTTCTGGTCGCAACATTTTATTGTTTAGCTTGTCTTTGATCTTGAACTTACTATTATGTTGATTTAAATTCCATTTTAGCCTTGGAACTTTCAAAACATCCATTTTAGTCATCGAGCTTCCAAAAAGTAGCCAACTAACGGTTTTAGTATTTTGTAAATTATTTTATCAATTAATATTCATTTATCCAATACTCATCGGTCATTTCTGCTATATGTGATTGGAATATATCTCATAGGAAGCATTTTGAAAGTTGGGAAAAGATGGAAAATTTTAGGGACTAGAACAAGAATTTGTTTAATATTTTTTGATAGGGTGAATTCTTGCAATTTCCTTGTAGTATATACATAATTTTTTTCTCTCACTTGGCAAATTCATTATGCTTGAAAATTTAGGTGATTCATGAGCTAGATAAAGTAACAACGTATGGAAGACGATCTTTGTGGCTTGTGAGGAAGACGTGGAGGAAGCCTTGGTGGCCTAGAAAAAGGGATATGGACTTTCAACGTTGAATGGCTAATGGCATGTATAATGAGACAAGAAGTAGACCTGGAGGCCCCTCAATTTGCTGAGTCCCTATGAGAAACAAGGTCACCCTAACTTTCAGTTTTAAACAAGCAGCAGCCAGCCATTTCATCCTTGTGTAAATCCACTCTTTTCTCAACTTACTCTAATTTGGTACATAAACAAACTCTGATCGCTCCATCTCTATATTCATCAGTACATAAAAGACGATAAGTTTATTCATGGAGAAAGTTGGATGTAAGTATGTTTTAGGAATGGCCCTTCATTTAGTAACTTTGGGAATTGTAAAAATGAGGTAATGAAGTTCTATCAAGTTGAATGTTCTTGTTTATGTTAGATGAGACTGATTCTTGGATACCAGAATTAACTTGAAGTACGTGTTTGAGTTCCATTGGAGTGATTAGAGAAAAAATGTTCCTTTAAAAAGGGTAATTTTTTTATGTAGACTTTCTTTTAATTAAAATTGCTTAAAATACAATTTGAGAGTATTTCAATAGCTTTCAAAGGGTTGTCAAACACTTGTAGTTTTTCTAAAATAACATATTTTCAAAATTAATTACTGATATGTGCATCCTTCTGGAGCATTATACTGATATGTGTTTCTGCGGAACACTAGACTGATTTATGCGTCCTTTGAGGCGTTAGACTGATTATGTGTATCCTACGGGATCACAAGACTGTGACTGTGCAGGGTACCCAATAGAAAGTTAACAGTTTCTTTTTCCCCTAATGGGACCAATAGCGAGTCTCTTATTGGGTATGTTTATACTCATCCTTTCATGTTTAACTATTTCAGGCAAATGTAACAAAGGAGGTAGACCGACGAGGGACAAGAAGGAGACGTGATTGCCATAAGGGAATGTCCTTCAAATGCTTCCGCTTTATGTTTCTTGTTTTTCCTTTGTACATGAGGTTGTTTAAAATTTTTGTGATGGAACTGAGTTTACGAACTGTTGTTTTGTAAATAGTACTTTTAAAGTTTTGGTTATTTGAAACAAGACCCGAACTTAAGTTTGTTTTCTTTGATCGTATGATTTCAAGTGAATTTTACTATATTTTGTGTCAATCAAGGTCTCTTTGTCAAAATTAATGACTTCAACTTAGTTAGAAAAGTTGGGTCGTTACAACAAATTTTAAGTATTAATGTAAGAATTATGTACTTCATTATAAAGATCGATAGTTTAAAGTTTTTTATGATAGTTTACATGGAATTACACGATCAGTTACCACTATCAATAGAATCAGTTACAAATATTAACACGATCGTGTACCGATAACAAGACGATTGTTTACACTATTCAATACGATCACCAATATCATATGATCGTGTACCCATGTCAACACGATAATTTATTTTAATCAATATTATCATTTACCGTTGTTAAATGGTCGTTTATCACGGTTAATAGGATCGTTTAATGTATATTATTTCATTGCACGATCGTTTACTTATTCTTGCATTGTGTTTAGTATTATCATTTTGTACATTTTATTCTTTTATTCAGTAATAAATGTATATCTATGTCTATCTATTTCTTTCTATCACAATTAAATACTTAATTTTATTTTATTTATTTTTTTTACAGATTATAATGTCTTTTCCTATTGTTGTTTTTTATGGAGGTCAATGGAATGGATGTAATATTTATGAGAATTACTTAGTTGCTGAAATTTTGGTAGATGTCCGAGTCAGCTTTAATTCTCTAATTGATTTAATATGTGAACAGATTCAATTGGATGGATAAGTAGAATTATCTGTTTTACTTGATTTTGGTAAAAGCAAGGTCCAACTGTGGTGCCAGTAAAGAAAGACAATGATGTGGCTTGGTATTTATCTTTTGCTAAAGATGCAACTAATATACATCCATTAGTTGCTCATGTAACTGTTGATTTTTTTTAGAAGGTCTTCTTCTTCTTAGAGAACTACCTGTAGCTACCATGCTTAGTTCAATTAGAGATGTATTGCAAAAGTGGTTTGATGAAAGAAGTAAAGCTACTTTTACAATGAAGAGTTGTTTGACTTCTTGGGCTGAGAACGTGTTGCATTTAGAATAACATGAAAAGTCAAGAATTTTATTGGTAAGGTTTTTTTTTTTCTTTGAATGTTTGTATCTCAGGTAGATATAAATAGACTGCTATTTTTGTCCATCCGATAGAGAAATATAACAATTTATGTGTGCTTGTTTCAGATAGATAGAGATAGATAACTATCAATGTCTATTTGTCTCTATTTGTGCATGCTTTTTTTTTTTTTAATTTTTCTATATTTGTTTTATGTATTAGGTTGATCCAATTAGTATGACTGAATAGAAAGTAATGGATGATACAAAATGATAATGTGATTTATTTATATTGGTTCTAATTTGAAATATTCAAATTTACCTTGGAAATTAGTATAATTAGTATAATATATAGTGATACATTATAATATAAAGTTTATATGTTAATGAAACTTTATTATATAAATTTAATTTTAGATAAAGTTCAAAATTAATTTATGAGAGATAAAATATTTGAATGAGTTCAAATATTAATTTAATGTGGATTTGTTTGATATTAAAATTATTAATTATGAGATAAAGTTATATTTGAATATGATTCAAATTTAACTTAAGTTAAATATAAAATATTTAATTTAGTTATTAATTAATTAATAATTTAGTTTAATATTATTTAATTAAATTAATATAAAACTATAAGGTATTGGAGAGATATTCATTCAATAAGATTTAAATGAAATATTAATTAAATATGATTTAATTAATTATTAACTAATTGATTAATGGTTAATTAGTTAGTTGATTTGAAACTTCTATTAATTTAATATTTTTTAAGTTAATAGAATCCTATGATTTTCTCCTACCCGTCTCCTACTCAATGAAAGAAAGAGAGTTATAAATATGTAGAAGAAAAACAGCTTTTCTTAACCAAAATAAAATCGATGATTTTCTTTTCTGCAAAATAGATTGTAACGACCTAATTTTTCGAATTAAGCTGAAGTTATTACTTTAAGACTAGATTCGTCCTTTAACCATAAGACTTTATAATTTAAAAAATATATTTTTTAACAACATTAAAGAGTTTTTATTCGGGCTCTATTTCAAATAAAATTTTGAAAGTGTAAAAGTATCGATAATAAAGAAAGTTCAAGAACATAAAAATCGTTCAATCATGAAACCCAAAACAGTCTCAATTACTAAAGAAAACCAAAAAAAAAAAAAATATAAAGTAGAAGCAATTTGAAGGACATTTCCCTATGGCAGTTTCGCGGAAAAAGATTAAACATAAAGGGTGAGTATAAACATACCCAGTAAGAGACCCACTACTGATCCTGTTAGAAGAAAAATAAAATTGTTAACTTCCTATTGGAGGTGCCCTGCACTTTAAAAGTCTTGTGATCATGTAGAAACACACATAATCAGTCCAATGCCCTAAAGGACACAAATATTAGTCTAGTGCTCTTCAGAAAGCACATGTAAGTCTAGTGCTTTCGAAGAATGCACATGTCAGTCTATTGCTCTCGAAGAATGCACATGTCATTCTAGTGCTCTCGAAGAATGCACAACAGGTGGTGATCCCGTAGGACACCTGCAAGGCACACTACCCAATCGACAAAGCTAACAATTTTCCCTTAGTCCGTTATAAACATTTAATCAATCCATTCCTAGTATAGTCAAACTACTCCATCATATCATCAATCCAACTTAACACACTTACGTTCAATCTATTCAATCTATCACAAAATCAGTTGATACTATAACAACACACCAGACAGTCAAGATATATATATATACATAACACCTTTCTCAGTTTACAAATACATTATCCATCGTATCTACTTCTATACCAGTCTGGCATAATATACATGTAACGACCCAACTTTTCTAGGTAAGTCGAAGTCATTAATTTCAAATAAAGACCTGAGTTTACTCAAAATCTCAATCTCAAACAATTTCAAAGTCTCAAGAAAACAAAAATTTATATCTGGGCCCTGTTTAAAATAACCAACACTTTCAAGAAAAATTTACTAATTCGTGAATACAGTTCAACTATAAAATTTTCTAAACAATCTCAAGTACTAAAACAAAACACGTGAAACAAAACATTTAGCATAAGCAATTTAAAATAACCCCTATGGCAATCACGCTTCCTTCCTGCCCCTCGCCGGTTTGCCGTCTTTATTACCTTTGCCTGAAAATTAAACATAAGGAGGGTGAGTATAAAAATACCCAGTAAGAGACCCTCTACTAGTCCCGTCAGGGGAAAATAAATTGTTAACATTCTATTGGGACACCCTGTACAGTCGCAGTCTTGTGATCCCGTAGGATGCACATTTCAGTCTAACGCCCCAAGGGACGTACATTTCAGTCTAGTGTTCTGCAGAAACACATATCAGTCTAATGCTCCCGAAGGTGCAGAATAATTGGTGATCCCGTGGGACACCTACAAGGCACACATCCCAATAAAAGCTAACAATTTTTCCCCTCAGTCCATTCTAAACATCTTAACAGTCATTCACAAATCAGTTAAACATTCTCATCACGTAAACTCCTTATTTAACCTCAACCAGTCGTCTTACTCTAATTTAGCCCAAGGTCAGTAAAAAGCATATCATTACATCAGTTAACAAGCTAAACAATCATAACCTCCTCCTCAGTCACCAAGGGCACAACCACGACGTTTCTTCCGTTCACAAGCACACAACATAACAGTAGATATTATACATTCAGTCTAGACAACAATCAATCTACTAATCAAATCCACACTTTATATAAGCAACATCTACGAGATTCAGTCGTTTCCACATCCTTATCCTTGTACACATACATAACCAGACAGTCACAACATATACTCAACCACAGTCCACATCAACCCATGCACATATATGTATTAATTTCTCCCAGTCAAACACAGCAAACATTAAACTTTAAGTCAATGTCCAAACATACATCATAACAGTCATCTCTACTCAGTTCAAATAATATAATACGGTCCATACAGTCAATACATCTTAATTAGTCATTATATCTTAATTTTGTTGTTGAGTCCAGTAGAAAATCCCTTACCTCAAGGTTGCTCAATTTCTTAAACAAACTATATCCCACGAAAGATACGAAGTATTGGCGAGCCAAACTCCAAAATTCACAATTTCGGTTATGAACACGAGGGACCCAATGTCACTTCCAACACCTTCAAGAACAGTATTAACCAAACGTTTCATTTGATATTTTATCTTAACAATCCATCAAACAGAAACTATCAATTTTACTTATAAGAGAACTCACAACAAAAACGGCGGCAGCGACGATCGAACCTAACAACAAAGATCGTACAAACAGATTAGAGTGTACGTCGGTTGTGAATTGCGGCTGGAAGAAGAACACGCTGCTGGAAGAAGAGGAAACGCGCGGCTGGAAGGAGACGTGCGCGCTGCCTCAAAATCGATCGACGATCTGACGCGGCGACCGGGCTTCACGAACGGAGAGGAAAGGAATGGGCGGCGGCTGGGCTTGGCTTCGACGGAGACAGAGGCGATTAGGACGGGGCACGGCGACGCAGATCTGGACGACAACTGCAAGGCGACGCGTACGGCTTGCTTCGCGAACAGAGATGGCGACCGACGGTTGCAGCGGCGGCTGGGTATGGTAGAAAAGAAAGAGAAATGGAAGAAGAATAGGGGCGGCGGCCGTGGATCGGAGAAGAAAAGAAGGAGGAGAGCGATGGTGGTCGGTTGGAGGGTGCGGCTGGAGGTAGGGCACGGTGAAGGAGAAAATAGAAAAAGAAAATGAAGGGGGAAAGGGGGTTGCGCGCGGGAGGAAGAAGAAAGGAAAATTTTTCTTCTTTTCTTTTATTTAAATTAAATAATAAAACTAAAATATAAATAAATATATATATAATTATATTATCACATTTTCAAATCTTCTTTTTCCCCCTTCAACATATTTTCTTCAAAAAATAAATCTTGTACAAATTGAATAATTTTCTTAAAATAAATTACCTTCGAGTTTGGGGCGTTACAATACATTTGTCATCATATCTACTTCTACATATATTAGTAAACCATACTAAGTCCAGAGATCCAAACAGTCAACACATTTCAAAACTTTCAAAGAGTCCAGTAATAGAAACCCCTTACTTTAATGTTACTCAAATTTCTCAAACGAAGGAAACCTAATACTAAGAATATGGAACTCAATTACTTTCACAATACTTTCTTTCATTTAATTTCCTCAATGTAAATTCTAGCTTATCAAAGTATTGGCGAATCGAACTCCAACAAATCTACAATTTAGTTGTGAATCCAAAGAACTCAAACGCTAACTTCAAGAATCAATTAACAATTTAACTAATTATCCAAAACTACAACCCAAGGATAATTACAATGTAAAACCAACACACTCACCAATACAACTTACCACAAAAATCCCAAAAATTAGAGTAAAATGGGGGCAACAACTTCGAATAACTAGAATCGACGCGTGTAATAGATCAGATCTAATCAACAAACGAAAAACAAACTTCAGCTTACAACCCATGGCTGGAGGTGAAGAGCCGCGCGACGGCACTTCGACAGACGCGACGGGCTCAGGTCTGCTCGACGACTGCTTCAACTAAGTAACAACGCCGGTGAGATGATAGGTCAATCGGTAACGTTCCTCGTCACCTGAAGCATAATGTGGTGGCGCGAACGTCGAAGGAGCTACGCGCGAATGAATCACAGCTTGGCTGGAAAACAGAGGTGAGACGCGATGCCGAGAGTTCGAACTCACGACGAACGGTGTTTTGGCTTCAATGGAGACGAAGCGATCGGTGACGGCGTGGCCGGCTGACGTCCAAGAGTAATATAAAATGGCTAAGGGAGGCAGGCGGCGGTGGGCACGGGGAAGAGGAAGAGTGAAGGAGAAAGAGATGGGGTTGCACGTGAATCAATAAAGAATTGATATTTTAAATTAATAATAACATTAATTCTATTATTATTATATATTATTATTATTTAACATTTAGTATTCGAAGATAGGAAGGTCTCCAACGGGTGGTGTCCCCAATTCGGTGGATTATAGATTCAGAGACGTCAACAAGAGTAAGTTCTATGTATCTTTTAATTTAAAAGCATATTTAGTTCTTTATTTAGAACTTTGATTCTAAATATTGTCAATGTACTGGTATTTTGGAATTTTCAAATTAAAATTGATGAATGGTTTTGTAAAGTCTTTCACTGCCAAGAGCTTTTATCCCTTTAGGGCACACATACCAATTAAACTAATGCAAGACCTTTGACAGTAGTTAACGGTAGCATCTCACAAAGTGGAAGTGGTTGGCTTACCAACGAAAGATTTTCAATCATTTCTAGCAGTCCCTTTTCTATTTGAGTATGACCTTCCATATTTTCTGCTATATTACTTATAGTTAATATCAAATGTGCATCTCTGCCATCTATGCTAATATCACTGCCTGACTGCTCTTGATGTTGAGGCGTTGTTCATTTTTGTTCCCTACACAGAAAAGAAAAAAAATTATTGTTGTTTATTTATAATCTAAGCAATTTTAAACAATATAAAGCAGTAACTAATGAATTAAACACTAACTGTTGAGTCTCTACAGTAGATTCTTGAAGATGTGACTCTTGAACAGATGGATTCTCATGGATGATCACATGTTTGTTATTTTGATGGTCATCATTCTTGTCCAGATTGTGATGACTAGAATCATCACGAAGATCATCATACATGTTGTTAATATCATCAAACAATTGATTCTGATTCTAGTATAGAAAGAAAAATGGATAATAAAAAAAATAGTTACAAAATGATCGTGTATCCTTAAGCAAACAATCGTGTAGAATATCTAAACGGTTGTTTTACGAAGGGTGATCGATATTTCAAATGGGATATGCGATCGTTCATATGTGATATGCGATCGTGTAAAGATATATCAAACCTTTGTTCTGTCAGAAGTCGTGCTAAGAAGAGTTGAAAGCTTGTAATAAGATCCATCAAAGCTGAAAGATTTTACATCAACACGTTCCTGACACAGTAATGCAGTATCAATGAGCATCAAATTACGTGAGATACGTATTAGAAAATATCTAACTGCTCAGTTAATTTTTTATGGACATCAAATCACATTTTTTCAAGCTTAAGGAAGGAAATGTCAGCACTATATATGTCAGAGTTGTGCATTGCAATGGAAGTGCCAACACGAGGTGATACATGTGTGTCTTTCTGGGATGTAAATGCCACTCCCGGCTAGGACCAGCATAGTCTTAGGGAGAAAGCATGCTAGGAATTGGAGTTGTGTCCTCAATTTCTTCAAGGACTTGAGCATTTCATCTTACACTAGAATGTCTCCTGTTCAGAGAGTTTATAGGATTTCTCAAGGCCATTTTTGCATACTTAACAGCTCTTGACAACGGTAGAGAGTCTAAATCTACACTTTCAGGGGGTTCCAACTCCACCACTCGATGAGCCAAAGATAGAGACGAATCATTAATGATCCAGTAAGCAACATGAAACCTTGTAATTTTGGGGTCAACGGTAGTCCCTCCCATTACTAGCTCAACACTCAAACGGAGTCTCCTGTATAAAATATAAAATAATACACACAAATAGTGAATGAAATCTTGTGACGTAACAAACACAAATTTTATGTATACTGCAATTTGACTAAATATTGAACAAGAAAGCCCAAGGGAATACACAAAAATCCAACGTTTTTAGGGGTCAATTTGAAAAATGGCAAAACTACTTTTTCTTTTCAATTTTAGCAAACAACATTTTTTGCACGTGCATGGTATTTTATAAAATACCAAAATATTCACCTTCTCCAACTATAATTATTTTGTTTTTACGTTATAATTAATTTATGTTATGTATTAATCAACTTTTAATTAATTTTTACTTGAAATAGATACATCAACTCATATCATAACTTTTCTCTTAAAATCTCGGGACTCAACTAATTGATTCAACATTTTAATAACATTATTCAATCTTACTAATTTCAAAATAACCTAATTGAATTTGAATTTCAAAATAACCAAATTGAATTTCAAAAGTACAAAATTATTATTTTTTAGAATTTGAGAATCTCAACGATAGATTTTATATTAAAATAACCTTATCTCAAAATAATTTTAATGACTTGAATATCAAGATAATTAAATTATTATTTTAAAATTGGAAGAAAAACACAAAAAGCGCACACGCCTACTCACGTACACACGCACGCGCGCGTATACGCACACACACCCACACGCACACGCACAAACGCGCACATGTGGACACTCACACCCACGCACACGTAGACACACACACCCACGCACACGTGGACACGCGCATACGCAGTCGCGCACACGCACGCACACACGCACATATGCACAAAGATGTATAAATGAATTAAAATTAAAAAATAACTACAATAATTGTGTTTAGAAAGACTTTTAAACCATGTTCATTTGACTTAATAACGTTAGTTAAATTATAATTTCTATCAATATTGGTTTAAAAGTGTCATTAGTGTAATTATTTCAATATAATGCAGTCTTATCCAATTTTACGAACAAAAAACAAGTCGAATATGTACCAGTAGATGCACACTCTTTGTCATAAGAGATATAGCAACGTTTTTATGGGTCATTTTGAAAAATGACAAAACTACTTTTTCTTTTAAATTTTAGCAAATAGAATTTTTTGCACGTGTGCATGATATTTTATAAAATACCAAAATATTCACCATCTCAAACAATAATTATTTCATTTCTACGTTGTAATTAATTTATGTTATGCATTTATTAGCTTTTAATTATTTTTTACCTGAAAAAGATACATCAACCCATATCATAACTTTTTTCTTAATATCTCGGGACTCAACTAATTGATTCAAGATTTTAATTTTATTCAATCTTACTAATTTCAAAATAACCTAATTAAATTTCAATTTCAAAATAACAAAATTATTGTTTTTCGAAATTTGAGAATCTCAACGATAGATTTTGTATCAAAATAACTTTAATTGAATTTCAAAATTAAAAAATATCAACTTGTACACTATCTTTATCTCAAAATAACATTAATGGCTTGAATATCAAGATAATTGAATTATTATTTTAAAATTGGGAGAAATTTTACATTAACAAATATCAACTTGTTCGCACACATGCACACAAGCACACGTGCACAACGCATGCACACACACCCATCTACACACGCACACGCACACGCACATATGCACACACGCACAAAGAAGTGTAAATTAATTAAAGTTAAAAAACAAATACATTAATTATGTTTAGAAAGAGTTTTAAACCATGTTCATTTGACTTAATAACATTGATTAAATTATAATTTCTATCAATATTGGCTTAAAAGTGTCATTCGTGTAATTATTTCAATATAATGCGGTCTTATCCAATTTTTCCAACAAAAAACAAATCGAATATGGATCAGTAGATCTACACTCTTTGTCATAAGAGACATAACAACGTTTTTAGGGGTCATTTTGAAAAATGACAAAACTACTTTTTCCTTTGAATTTTAGCAACTAGCATTTTTTGCACGTGCATGGTATTTTATAAAATACCAAAATATCAACATTCTTCAACTGTAATTATTTCGCTTCTACATTGTAATTAATTTATGTTATGCATTTATCAACTTTTAATTATCATTTACTTGAAATAGATACATCAACTCATATCATAATATTTTTCTTAATATCTCGAGACTCAACTAATTAATTCAACATATTAATAACTTTATTCAATCATACTAATTTCAAAATAACCTAATTAAATTTGAATTTCAAAATAACAAAATTATTATTTTTCGGAATTTGAGAGTCTCAACGATAGATTTTGTATTAAAATAACCTTAATTGAATTTCAAAATTAAAAAATATCAACCTGTTCACTATCTTTATCTCAAAATAACATTAATGCCTTGAATATCATGATAATTAAATTATTATTTTAAAATTGGAAGAAACTCAACATTAAAAAATATTAACTTGTTCGCACACAAGCACAGAAGCACTGTGCACACACGTACACATGCACACTTACACACACAGGCGCACACGCACACCTACACATAGACACCCACAGACGCACGAACGCACGCACACACACATGCACACGCGCACGCATGCACACACACACCTATCCACACGCGCACAAGCACACACACATGCACAAACGCACACACGCGTAGACACATACACACACACGTAAACACATACGCACACGTGCACAAACACGCACGTGCGAGCACACCCACACACCCAAGCACACACGCACGCACAAACACATACAAACATGCACACACCCACACACACATGCACACGACACTCGCACGAACGCACGCACATACACAAATGCACACCTACCTACACGCGCACACGGACACACACACATGCATGCATAAAGATGTATAAATGAGTTAAAATTAAAAAACAACTACATTAATTGTGTTTAGAAGGACTTTTAAACAATGTTCATTTGACTTAATAACATTAAATGAACTATAATTTCTATCAATATTGGCTTAAAAGTGTCATTCGTGTAATTATTTCAATATAATGCGATTTTATCCAATTATATTAGCAACAAACAGGTCGAATATGAACCAGTAGATATACACTCTGTCATAAGAGATATAGCAACATTTTTATGGGTCATTTTGACAGCTTAATTTCGTTGGCAAAAGAAAAGTCGATGAGTTTTTGAAGATTTACTGACGATATTTGTCATCAAGAAAGGGTAAATTTCTTGTAGTGCATGTACATCAAACATATCAAATTTGTTAAGTGTACCAATGAAGTATAAGAAGTTTATTAGTGGTGTATCAAGCGTATCAAACTTATAAGTGAAGTCTTTAAGTGTATCAAACTAATCAAGTGTATCAAGGCCTCAGGGGTATCAAGTGTATCAAGAAGAATCAAGTGTAACGAGAAGTATTATGTGTATGAAGATGTTTCAGGTGTGTATAAAAAAGTATCGAGTGTATCAATGAATACCGAGTGCATGAATTATAACTATCAAATGTATCAAGTGTATCAGCAAGAAGTATCAAGTGTATCAAGAGGTATTAGGTGTATCAAACGTGTATAAGGTGTATCAAATGTACATCAATAACGAGGGCATTTGTGATATTTTACCTCTTAATGTGTGAGCTGGTCTTTGTTCTTGTCACTTTCTCAAATAATAAAGTATGTGTTCGATGGACTTAATTATTATAACTTATTTTGCCATTTTCGCAAGTGTCCCTTAATTGTAATACATGTATATGTGACATAATCTAATCAAACTAACTCATAAATGGACTTAATCGATATCATGGACCATAAATTCTTCAATTACTTGCAAATTTGGTGAGTTCCTTCAAACGTGGGCGGAGAGCTTAATTTTGAGAGAGAGGAAAAGTCGTGAAGAGTAATTGATAGAGAGGGGGGAACGTCGCCAGAGAGCATTTGCGAAAGAGAAAGACAACGACGATGTGGGATGAAAACTCAATTTGTGTCACAAAAAATTTTGTATTTTTATTTTTAACGACACATTTTATTCCCTCATATCCCTTTTTCTTGATTTCAAGTGTCATTAAAACTTATATTTCTAAATAAATTTATTCGACGAAAGTGGCTAGATTGGTGGGTTCGACGGCGAAGGCTTGTTGTGGCAGCAACGACAACAGTGGTTGGAGTGTGGAATCGACGACAGCAAGTGGCAAAAAATTGGAAGGCAAGGGTTCTTCATAACGACTCGGTAGCCCACTTCGTTCGACGAGAATTTTTTTGCATTTTTGGTAGAGTGAGAAAAAAATTGCATTAAGACTTCATTCGACGACATCGTTTTTGCTTAAGAGAAAATTTGAGGTTTTTACTTTGTTGTAATTGCGTGAGAGAGGGAAATTATAAAATTTTGAAATTTGAGGTTTTTTCATTTGAAAATGTTTTTAATGACAAAAAAATTGTCGTTAATTAATGACGCAAAAATTGTGTTGAAATAAATTAAATTGTATCAATAGAATTGTTTTAAGAAATAATCCATATTTTTATTTTCAACAACACAATGTACCTCATCCCACCTCTTTTTTCTTTTATTTTCAACGACACAATGTCTTGATTAAAATCCATTTTTCTAGTAGTGACTGAAAAAAAACTGGACAAAATCATAATATCTTTGATAATTAAATCACCAGTTGGTTTGAACATATATAATCTTGGATCTATTCTATTATGATATGACCATGGTACATCATGAACATACATTGACTAAAAAACTTAAATTGATGAGTGAATGTAATAAATTTAATATTAATTATATGATCAATACTTTACACATGTATATTGGTATATCAGTCAATAACAGTAGTAAGACAAATTATAAAATATAAGGGATAAAATTAAAGTCCTACACATGCATGTATGGTATACTATCTTGATAGCAAAAAGGAGATCAATATTCAGTAAAAATACATAACATAAACTGGAGAGGAAAAAAGCTAAAATAGAATATGCGGGGAAGGCTAGCTAGGAAATGCATACATAGCAGACAATATGGTTTGAAGGAGGGTGAGAAGAATGAGGAAAGTTGTAGCTAGCAATGATAACTTTCGCCTTGTTCCAATAACCTTATTTTGCCTTGCTCCTCTGCCTCTTGCAATGTACACATAAAGCTTTGGCGATTTTACCAAAGTGGAAAGCAGCTAAGGGGACGAAGGTATATTCGGAGATAGATTGTTAAACAATTGTAAAAAGTAAGCCTAAGAAGAGAGGTCCAATAAAATTCAGCCACCTCTCACATAGTAATTGAAATAGTCTAGCAACTTCAACCATTTCCCTCACAGAGAAGAAGAAGACCATAGCCACTCGAGGCTTTTGCACAGACAAACACCAAGAAGATGGTGTCCGGTTCCGTATCTGTGCTAAGCGCGTCATTGTTTACGTCAGGCATCACACCTTGGAAAGGCTCTCTTTCATTATATATAGCCAAAGAACTTCCAAATTATTGAAAATAAATATTTTCAACAATTTTATATTCTCCTTTAATTTATATTCACTTTTGTTAGAAGTTATTTCTTCTTCATTTTTCTCACGAAAATCACATAATTTATTTATTGTTCTTGTAAATGTGTAATGATTATTTTATCATTTCATGTGAACAATATGATTTTGTTACCATTTACTCTCTTTGCTTTTTACTATTGAAATCTCCCTAACTATAAACTAATTGCACAATTTTGCTCCTAATATACGATCATGTAGCAACCTATAAGCCGAGAGTAAAAACAAGAATCAATTGAAGAGGGAATAAATTGATATATATCACCCTGGAAGATGAAATATACATGAAAGAGGGAATAAGTTGATACAAAAACTAATCACCATTCATCATATATGAACAAAATATGTAATGAAATGCTTGGAATGAAACATGATGAAATAATTTTCATTGGAATAAAATAATGGGTAAGAAAATATATCCATACCTTCGGATGGTATTCAGAAACAATCATCATAGGCAAATTCTGGGTAACGACACCAAAAAACTGAACTACATTAGGGTGACGAATCTTTTCCAATAATGTCAACTCATGTTGAATGCATTTCTAGAGGAAATTCAATAAAATAATTAAGAAACCTTGCAATATGTGAGAGATATACGAACTTCAAACAAATTTTACAAGTTTCAGCAAAAATTTTCAAACAACTTTTAAAGTTTAAGCAAAATTGGGGTCTCGAATTAATTCTGCAAAATTAGTAGGCTTTCAAAATTTAGTTTCTAAAAGTAGAATTATTGGAGAAAAATAAATAATTGCATCATTCAAATTGAATCAAACATATAAGGATGTTATATTCTCCACAACGTATAATGGATATAAACATAAAATTTCTATATACAAAGCTATGTATCTCTAACCTTGACTTCTCTTTCTCTCTTTCTACCTTTTTTATCCATTCTTTCTCCCATTCACTCAATACACTTGCAAGAACCTTCATTTTTTTTGTATTTAAATTTTCTTGGCACCATCCTTTTTTTAATTATCAAGGCTTTGTCATTGTGTACCAGTATTGTGTCGTGCCTCCTTCACTTCTCATCATCATTTTCATGTCACATCTCTACCTTGTCAATTTTCGTTTTTCACTCAGCTTTCTTTCTTCTTTTGTCTTCATTACTTTCTTCGCTCCTTCTTCTTAAGCTCTAACTTTTGCTATTATCAATCAGTCTCAAATGACCATTGGAAAACCTATAGCCCACTGAGAGGCAGCCAATATAGTAATGCCTCTAATGATAAACTCCAATGAAATCAAAAGTTCTTTTTTAAGATTTGGAAAAATATATTAGATAAAGCATAATTAGTTGAAAAAGAACCTCAAAATTTTGTGTTAAACGACTACAATTTCATCGTATAATATGCCATATTGACATCATATTTTTCCTACAAAAACATATTGACTAAAATAAGCTCATAAACATGAAAATGCACTAAGTGTTGGTTAACATACACTACCTTAAAATATGACAAAGACTTTATTTCTCCTAACCAGACACCATAATCAGGAGGTAGTTGGGAGCAAACAGAATTGACTTAATTTCCACTAGCAATATCCTATAAAAATTTCAAATTCTTGAAATATGGAAACCAATGGAAGTTTTAGGGGAATGAAGTATAACCTCTAAATGCAGAAGGACGACATAAAGGGGAATGAAGACTCGAAAGAAGGACGACATTTTCGTAGAGAAGGACGACAACTTTGAGGGACAAAGGACGACGATTTCAGAGTATTAGAGATGGCAGATGGTGGAAGTCTTAGGGATCTCGTACTCAGTGGATGGTGAACGACTCAAAGCGAAGGATCTAGTACGCATTTTCGGAGAGGGCGTGGTGAACGCGGACGGACGGACGGTGAACACGGCAGAAGTGAGAGATCCTCCGAGAGAACTTGGCATTTTCGAATGCGGTAGAGACAAGTCTAGGGCTTCGAAGGATTCAACCCAATATTTTCTTTATATATATATATATATATATATATATATATACATATATAGTAATAACACTTGACGTTTTTAAAACGTCAAGAAAAACGATCTTACTTGACGTCTAAAAAACATCAAGATATTTAAAAAATAACTCTTCTCCGGCTTTTTATAAAAATTCTTGACGTTTTAAAACATAAAGAATTTTTAAGATATTTCTTGACGTTTTTAAAATCTCAAGTAAAAGTACATATTACTTGACGTTTGAAAATTTTGAAGAATGTTGAATATATAAACATTCTTAACGTTTTTCAAATTGAGTTAAAGTTACAAGGTTGAAGGCTAGAAGGAAGCCCGAAACAACCTAATCTAACAAAGCTTAAAGTTAAGAGTTGGTAGTAATTAACATCATATTGGTTACAAGATGAATGACGCCTAGACCAAACTCCGATCAAGTTACATATATCTTCCCACAAGTTAACAATAAACCTTGATTTATCCTTAAAAATTCTATTGTTTCTTTCTATCCAAACAGTCCAAAGTAAGCAAGTTATGGAGGGAGGAATACACATTAGAGAGCTCAGTTATGGATGGAGGAATACACAACTTTTTCTCATGGTCATTTTCCTCGTGGGCATTCTCTTCATGTGGACTCCTATGGTAATTTCATTGATGATACGCAGCTAGTAGGCAAGATTATGAAATGAAGACAGTATGTGAGAAGATTGAAAAGATCCACATGATAAAATTATAGGGATTTGAATTTATATCTTAAGAACACCAGAGTCAAATGCTTAAGCTGATTAACTGTGTTAAATTTAACTATATAATATATTTTAAATCTGAACAGTTATTAAAAAACTACATTTTGAATAAGCTTTAGAGAATATTAGCAAAAGCAGTAGAAATTACTTCAAATTTGTAGAGAGAACATATAAATTATAATCTAGAGAAAGAGCATCTGAATTATATTCTACAGAAACACGAGCCCATAGCATGTCTACTGAGTAGCAATGACAGTGAAAAAGGGAATAGTAAGTAACTAATCTCATAAACCCCTTTCTCACATCTAACCAAGTTCTTTCATAACATGCAAAAGCATCAAAATATTTAAGAAAACTTCCAATATTGCATTTGGAACTCATTGATTGACTTCAACGTTTAAGAGTCATAAAAGACACAGCTTACTTTCTCACATGTCACCACTAAGCCTACAACAACATCTTTTTATAAGATATTCAGCTAATCTTTAGATTGTTTACCGAATAATCGTCTATTGTTTTGTAATTGATCCCACCAAGCGCTTGCACCACCTTAAAGTTTGAGAGCAACTAATCGAACCTTCTTCTGTTTGGGTGTATTGGCATAGTCGAAAAAAATTTCTACGTTCTTGATCTAATCAAGAAACTTCTCCACGTCAATTCGACCATTGAAGGTAGGGAGATCCACTTTCATACGTATTTCTTGATCTTCTTGAAAGTATGGTCGAAGTCCAAGCCTTTGTTGAGGTTCTTGATGAATGTTCAGCAAGTTGTCTTCATCGGAAGAGTCAGAATCGCTTAAGAAATTTCCAGGTACGTTGTTTCCATACAATCGATTATTGTTGATGTGAATAGGTTGATTTCTTAGTAGTTCTTGGTTTACAACAGAGTTTATTGGTCTTTCTTGTCTTTCTTGGTTTCTTGCAATTGGGTTTCTTGGGGCTAAATTGCTTCTTCTAAAGGTTGGACATGAAATCGGGTAAAAAGGTTTGTTAATTCTACTAACGATTGTTGTATATCCGACTGCCCTTTTCGAAGTTCTTCAATAGCTTGTTCTACCAACTGCAAGCGTTGGTTGAAGGAGGCTTCCGCGTCCATGGATAAGAGTGGTAGGATCCAAGTTTTTTTAGGGAAGAGTGAGCTACGATCATGCTCTGATACCAATTGATGCAGTAATTGCAAAGCTAGAAATCTTTATGTATAATGCCTCTTTTTTTTATGTCTTATTAATGAAAATGAGAAGCTTTTTTATAGGCTGGAGATTACAAGAGTTGTTAAACTAACTTGGGGTTGAGTTAGTTTAACTTGGAGTTGAGTTAGTTATAACTAACTCAAGATACAAAATTGGTAATTCAAATAACTAATCCTAAACTACAAAAATGGTAATTCAAACCCCTCCTCTAGGATAAAACTCAAGAAACATCAAGAAGGGAGATGTTCTACATCAAAGTGTAGAGAACAATTCAAAATCTTTGGTGAAAGAAATGAATGTTAACTAATGTGTGTTTATGTGAAATTGTTAGAGTATGTTAAGGATAAAGAAAGGTTTATGCGAGATAAAATTATTTGATGTTGTTTATGCGAAATGATGTTTATGAAAAGGTATTGCGAAAAGGATTTCATAAAACCTTAGTCTTTTAGACATTCTTTCAAAAATTCATCTTCCAAGATGAGGTGTTTAGGCCAAGTAGAGAAGAAGGTTGAAGGATTTGCAGCGAGATGACCAGACGTTTTGAAAATAGTTAAGCATTGCTTGTTTGGTCAAAGTGTTGTAATTATGTATCAAACACATGTTATTAATAAACATCTTGGTCATCGACCCTAAAGCTCTTGCAATCCGACCCTTAACTCTCTCATTGCCTCCTCCAAAAGCCAAATCCTTCAATTCCAGTCCTCATCCAAAAATTGAACCTCCCCCTCATCAATCTTACCCAAGTCCTCTCGCATGTCTATTATCCTCTCACCACCAAATCCCCCATCATTATAACAACATCCTTCACCTCACGACCTGACCGAACAAGCCCTTAATCGATCAAAAGGGCATTGTTAGCGAACAAAAATTCCTTAGGGTTGAGGAGGAAGTCCTGCATCACATTCCTCTCCCTCCGCACACTACTATACGTAATTCCAAGGAGGAAGACTTACATCTCGCGTGTAAACCCCGATACTCAATAATCCTTAATTCATCTAAAGAACTCAATAGGACATTAGGGGTTGATGTTAGGAGAAAGATGGTTTAAGATTAAATAGTTTAGTTGAAGTGTTATGGAAGATGTGTTAATATTTTTAAGATGACAAAAGAAAAGTGTCATCGTAACAAGAAAGGCCTAAAGGGTGTTTGAAATATGGCTAAGTGTTGGCTAGGGCATGTTGCATACTCTAAGCGGCCAAAAGTGTCAAGCGAACCTCTAAAGAGACATGTTGGGTGGCCAAAGGTTGAGATGTGGTATGGCCGAAAGGTGTCAAGACAACCTCTATAAGACAAGGCTATATGACCAAGGGTATGCGCTAGGCAAGGAAGCTAAGCATCTAAGAAATGTCAAGAAACTCTAAAGAAGTTAGAACGTGGATAAGGAATGTCATGCAACAAAGAGGTGGGCTATGTGGACATAGGCCATGCGGCCAATGGGGCAATTCAACCAAATGCTAGTCAGGATGGCATGGTTTGTTGAAGGCATTGAGGGATGTTTGGGAGATTAGGCGAGAAAAAAAAGTCTTAGGCAATCTTGGCAGTAAGAATTTACTAAAGAACCCTCATAGAAAAAGGGATATGCGTCCAAGGATGACTTAAGCAATATGAGGTAAGATGTGCGGTAGAGTACAAGTGGACAACATACAAGATACCTAAGTTTTGCCAAATAAGTGTCTTGCATGAGGTGGAAAGTGGCAAGTACAGGCGTAAGAGGTGAGAATAAAAGTGTCAACCAAAGAGCATGCAAGGATCACTATATGTACAACTTTGGATGAATTATGTTAACAATCAACTTGTGTTAATTGGGTAACTCTACTTCAAAAATCTCCTAAATTGAGTGTAGTATCAGGAGAAAGGCTACCAGGAAGAAAGGCATTGAAGTGAAGAAAGACTCAAAGGTCATTTTCAAAAAAAAAAAAAAAAAAACTTGAACAATGTAGAGTATTTTGGAGCTACATAACTCAATACTTGGAATTTGGTAGTGACACTTTGTGGTAAGCTAGTGAAGACATTCTAAGAAAGTTTGTAGAAGGAATCTTATTGATTTAAGCTTCAAAGTCGAGTTAAGTTTCTGGTAGAAAAATCATATTTCTAGGCAAGGCCAAGGGTGAGTTGATTGCCAGAATGACAAGGTGAGATGAGCGTGTGTTTTGAGCGAAAGAGGTTATTTAGGCTTGGGACATGCAAGAAGCATGTCCTGGCATGATCAAGCAGCCTGAGCCACGCATCATTACACACTCTATTATGAAAGTTGAGTATATTGCTACTTGTGAAGCAGCAAAAGAAGCAGTTTTGCTAAGGAAGTTCTTGCATAATTTGGAAGTTGTTCCAAACATGAACATGCCCCATCACTTTATATTGTGATAATAGTGGGGCATATTACTAATCCATTTACAAAGACTCTCATGGCTAAAGTGTTCGAGGGTCTTCTAGAAAGTCTAGATCTGCGAGTTATGTACATTTGGTAATCTAGGAAAAGTGGCAGATGTGTAATGGGTATGAGGATGCCCTAGTTTATTGTATTTGTATATACACATTTTATGTAATACACTTGTACATTTTACCATTTTCAATGTTAGATGATTACTTTATTATGAACATCCCAAAGAGACTAGAGTTTTAGTCCAAGTGGGAGTTTGTTGGAATTTATGTCCTAAAACTCGTAGATTGTAAATATAATCCATTGACCATTGTTAATAAAGTGTTATTATTGTAATAATTGTTATTGATTATATTATTAGTTTTGTCTTAATAACTCAAATCCAATAAACTAACATCCTAAACTGTTTAATAAGTATTGAATAGTATGTAGAGACATACAGGGATCAATGTTCGAGATCAGCTTAAAGGGTCTATAGTATAGGGATAAGACTGGGTACCTTTATCCTGGTAACATTATGAATACGACTCACTTTGTATTTGATACAAATACAATGATCCAATGTGTTCATGTAGTTGACATGCGAGTGAAGGTATCCTATGCAATGAGATTGCAATAGACCAGATCGTGAAATAGTAACCACTTGGTGTTACTACATTAACTAGTTAGGTTTCTATTTCACTAGGATGACCTAGATAACTTAGTCTTAATCTTGAGTGTATTATGAACTCTTGTTCACGAGAGATTGTCCTTTGATTTGTACGAGTGAGAGTGGCTAGATCGCCGACTCAATAAGCTTATCATTCACTACTACAAAAACAGATTCTCTTGACGTTTTTAAACTGTCAAGAATCACTATTCTTGACGGTTTTAAAACCGTCGTTGAAGCCAGCGTCAAGAAAGTCAAAGTTCTTGACGGTTAATAAAACGTCAAGAATAGCGATTCTTAATAGTTTATAAACGTCAAGTATACAAATATTCATGACAGTTAAAAATCGTCAAGTGAATGAGTATTCATGACATTTAAAAACTATCAAGAATGTAATTTATGACATTTAAAAACGGTCAAGAACACAATTGTTTATGACGTTTAAAAAACATCAAGAATTTACTTGTTAATGACATTGAAAAACCGTCAAGAATGTATTTGTTTATGACATTTAAAAAACGTCAAGCTTGTTTCATTTTTTTCTAAATTATAATTTATTTATATTTTTGTTCCTGTATTGTCTCTATAATTCCTGTAGTGTGGCCCAACAATCTCATAAATATGCACGAGTACAATTCCAAAACTTTAACATATATTAACATTTAATCATATATGTATGAACATTTCGAAAACTTTACATGTTTGTTCGATATTGTCATATACAAAACACTACTTCAGTGATCTTGGATGAATATATAAAACCAAAATTACAAAACCAATCCAACTATGCTATTCCAAAAATCACAAGACTACAATTCTAGTTCAAGAAACAAAATCTTAATTAAAGAAGCTTTGAAACTCAATGATCTTGGATGAATTTGACTTCAAATACAAACTTGGATTCCACAACCTAAACCAAAATAAAATAATATATCAAGTTAAGATGGATTCACATAGCAACATTTTATCAAATGGTTGCAATGTTTCAAATAAGCAACAATTAAAATTCACATATCGATTTGGCATCTATAAATATACAAACTAAAAAGTACCTAAATGTCAATTATTTACCCAATAAGGCTAACTAAGTAACCAACCTCTAATATGTTTTGCAATGAAAAAGGTTGCCATATTGTTAATTTGGCCATATTGTGAAGGCAACCTCTTAGATGTGTTTGTGAGAAAGGAAAGAAATACCAAAATAAGTATGGACTAAGATAGTATCAAATAAAGTTAAAGTTGAATTTTAAAGCTCTATTTTTTTCAAGATAGAGAAATTTCAGCTAAAGAGGAAAACACTAAGGACAACCAAGCAAAAAAGTCTAACAAATATCAAAAGAGAACATGCAGGAAAGAAAGAATGTAAATAAGGTTTTATCCGCACCAAGCAAAAAAGTCTAACAAGTATCAAAAGCTTTATAAGTTGTACTAGAATTCAAAGCTCTAAACTCTAAAGAATGTAAATTTCTTTGAAGAAATTTGTGTATAAAGGTCACACAGTTGAAAATTCAATACCTTTTCAAGAATGTTGTTGAGAAGATTATTGTGATGAATCTTTGAATCCAAATTATGGAGACAAGATAAATAAATGAGTTCTGATTCTAACTGACTGAATGGGAGTTAAGAAAATAAGAACATTGGAGTTGAATTATCAGCATTTATTTTAATCAAACTTACGATAGCAAACCAAATTATAGAGAGAGATCAAATGCTAGGATAAAGGAATAGTCTTACATTTGGTGAGTTCCCAAATGTTGTGGTAGTCACGAGAGTTATTCCACTCGAATTGTCTTAGACAAGAGGCTTCCATTCAGCAAGTACTGGTGAGAATTAAAGTGGAATGACAAACTTAAAAACACCTAATCTTTAACAAACTTTTCCGACTTTTTGCAATTATTTTTTAACACAAGATATCAAAACACACTTAAAAACCATAACAACCAATTACCATAAAACGGTGTCCAATAACAATAATTGGGTCAACCCAAACATCATTAAATTCTTGGGAAAGGTTGTGGACTAGACCTTCACCATCTTGCCCCTAAAACAAGTTAAAGCTTAAGGAAAGAACACAATAGAAACAAAAATCATAAACTCATCAGTTAGATAGTATTGGTGGTCAAAACCTCAAGGTCTCACTTCTTCCATTTTATATTACCAAATTTGAAAATGATTTTTAATATATGATCATTACTTGAAACATGTTGGTGTACAAGTGTGAATGAAACTAAATCAAGTTTGTGTTTTATGTTATTGTTTTTGACAGTATATTTATGTGCTATGCAATCCATGAGAGTATATTTATGTGCTATGCAATCCAGAAGGGGGAATGCAACTATACCCAATTCATAATTGTATTTGGAACACTAATGATTTTAGCACAAATTCCATCTTTCCATTCTCTAAGACATATAAACCTTATCTCCCTCACTCTATACCTTGGCTATAGTGCTCTTGCAACATATTAAAATTCTCGTAATTAAAAATTCATACACAATTTAAATTAAATTAAACATCAAGACCCCTGACGAAGATGAATCTCTGTTCATTTTTCTTTTTATTAACAAACAAAAGTTTTTAGGTCCACTTCTTTCAACAACCTCCTCAGGGATCCTTAATTATCTCTTTCCAAGTTCATAACCACTCTAGTCATGCAAAGATTAAGGTTCATGGCCAATCAACAATTAATCTGTGATTAAGATATTATGAACGTTATTCACATAAAAACATGAAAAGATTAAGAGCAAATAATCATATGCATTACAAAGAATAATTCATAAACTTTGTCTACATCTATCCCTAGGATTAAGAGTTTAGCTACCCCATACTTCACAATCTAAAACACAAAACTCAATACAATACCCATAACAAAAATTCAAGGAGAAGAAAAAGAAAACGAAGAAGAAAAGCTAGTGATTCGTATTATTATAATACTGTGTATAACAGTATGTGTTTTTTAATATTCTCTGTTTCCAGCTCCAGTGTACCAAAATATTATCACAAACTCCACAATCCTTCTCTTTCCAATCCCTAAACTAACCAATGAATCATATTCGCACGCTTGGTAGCCTTGTTCAAAATATTATATATTACAATTATAATAACTTGTATCCCCCCTTTTCAAGCCTAAAATGCAAAACCTTTCTTCCATTCTCTAAGGCATATTTCCTCTTCTTTAATTTTGCATTCCAATTTTAAATTACAAATTACAAATTTTAATCACAAAGGAAAAAAGGAAAATTATTACCTTTAGAAAGGGAAGAAAATGAATGAGTAACCATGAAGGATTTGGAAACGAATAGAGGTTTAGCGAAAGTGGAATGCGACAAAAGGACGGTGAACGTGTTTACTCGTTTTCGAATAGAGAATGTGTTTACGCATTTCGAACGGTGAACAAACGGACGCAAATCAACGAAGGTGAAGGGAACGCAAAGCAGACGAACGGTGACGGATGATGAACGCAAATGAATGAAGGTGAACGCTGATGAACGCGAAGGGAAGTCTTTTTCGGCGATGAACGCAGATGAATGCACAGATGAATGCGAAGGGAAGGTTAGGTGAACGACGCTTTTGATTTCGGGTGGAGAAGGGACAAAGTCGCGGCGAATTAGGTTTAATTAAGAAAAGGGGAAGTGATCTAATTGAAACGTTGAGTTTTGTAAAAGAATATTAACACAATAATTTTTTAGAAATTTCTTGACGTTTTTAAAACGTCAAAAACAAATTAAAATTTCTTGAAGTTTTTAAAAACATCAATGATTTTTTAGAATTATCTTGACGTTTTAAAAACGTCAAGAATTTTTTATAAATTTCTTGACGTTTTTAAAAATGTCAAGAACTTTTTAGAATTATCTCGACGTTTTAAAAACGTTAAGAATTTTTTATAAATTTCTTGACGTTTTTAAAACGTCGAGGAAAACTATATATTATTGACGTTTAAAAAACGTCAAGAATGTTGAATTCATAAACATTCTTGACGTTTTTTACACGTCAAAAAATTATTAGATATTTCTTGATGTTTTAAAAACGTCAAGAAAAAATACATCTTACTTGGCGTTTAATAAACGTCGAGAAAGTTGAAATTCTTGACGTTTTTTTATTTGAAATCACATCTTTCTTGACATTTTTGGGAAAAAACGTCAAGAAAGGAAAACTACAACCGTCAAGAGAGCCTGTTTTTGTAGTAGTGTTTTTGGGGACAAGACTGAGTGGGGAGTTGGGATTATAATTGCACAAAATGGAATTCACTCATTTCCTACTTTAGGGTAAGTAGATGAATGTTAGCTTAAATGGTGTCTCCAAAACTTGAACAAAGGGCCCGTACCCTCTCTATGACATGAGAGGGGTTTTTGTTTATTAGTAGGACCATAAACAAGTTGTTCATTAGAGGAGCACTGGTTTTTAAGGATTAGAGGTAACATAGGGGTAAAGCGGTAAATTGATCCAACTGGTGTTACAAACACTCGTGAAGGACTAACTTACTATTATTGGTCTATATCCGTGGACACATAAATATATTTTTAGTGAGAAGAGTTCAGTTGTGAGTCTTTAGTGGAGTGTACACACAGCTAACGAATATTGATTAATGTGGTTAATGAGTTTAGCCAATTAATCTTAGATCGTTGTAGCTTCTGATCTGTAGGTCCATTAGGTCCCTTTCCTAGCTCGTAAAGGGTAATGAGATTTATTTATATTGGTTGTAATTTAAAATGTTTAAATTTAACTTGGGAATTAGTATAATGTATAGTGATACATTGGAATATAAAGTTTATCAAACTTTACTATATAAATTTAACTTTGGGGATGATTCAAAATTAATTTATGAGAGATAAAATATTTGAATGAGTTCAAATATTAATTTAATGTGAATTGGATTCATATTAAAATTATTGAGAGAAACTTATATTTGAATATGATTCAAATTTAATTTAAGTTAAATATAAGATAAATAATTTAGTGTTATTAGTTAATTGGAGAATTAATTAATAGTTTAGTTTAATATTATTTAATTAAATTCGATTTCATTAATTATTAACTAATTGATTAATGTTTAATTAATCAGTAGATTTGAAATATATATTAATTTAATTATTTGTAAATTAATAGAATCTCATGGTTCTCTTCTACTTCATTTTCTATTCCTAGAAGGAAAGAGAGTTATAATATCTAGAAGAAAACAATTTTCTTAAAAAAATGAATTAATAAAAAAGAAAAAATAAGGCTAACGCTATTGCTCTTTGCAAAAGGAAAAGAGTTTCTCTCAAATATCTCTAAAGTTTTTCCCATCCCAATTGGTTCCACAAACCAATCTCATCACAGAGGTACTCTTTGCAATTTAAGCTCTCTTTGCAATGGACAGTCTTCAAAGTTTTTTTTTTAACGATGTTTCCAATGCTTTCCTTTCTCTCTCGTGTTTAATAAAACCAATTTCTCTTAAAACCTGTAGGGAGGCTACATCGTATCGAATTTCATACAACTGACGTGTTCATCGAGTTACAACAAGTTCCGCACAATAGTCTGTTCCGTGTTTGAAAAGTTGTGATTGTGACACGCTGCACATGAGGTTAGAACGAGACATGGCAAGGCAAGCCCTACGCGCGCCTGCCAACTTCTGCCACAATATTTTGTACGCAAGCTAATGTCTTTGGGCTGTTTTTGTGGTTTTTGGAAATTTTAAGCAAAGTTTTGATATTTTTATGATCAACGGGAATTAAATGGAATTATTTCCCATTATTTTTCATTATTTTAGATTTGAAGGAGATCGAACAAGTTTATAAGCCAAGGGTCCAAGCTACTCTCTATAAGTGACAAAAATGAGTTTAAAGTTGATTTCTAAACATGAATTTACTATCAAATGTTTCAAGCATGCTTTGATGTTTGAATATTTGAGGATACTGACTTATAAAGTATTTCCAAAGCATGAATTTAGAAACATTTTGGTAAACATGTTTTTATTGATGAATTTACTAATGAAAATTATAAGCAATCATGATTGTGCTAAGTTTTCAAAATGTTTAAGCTTGAAAATAATATTAGCATGTTTTAGTCTATACCTAAAATATTCTAAGATATATAGCAACCCTTCGGGAGAGATTTTCTTGTGCATAGAGGTCATTTGATTTGGATATTCAGTAAATAACTAGCTTTCCATCATTGGTATTAGATAAGAGATGAAGACTTCTAAAGATGCTTAGTTTCCCATCTCAAGGACGAGAGCCTGTACGAATGCCTAGTTTTCCATCTCATTGTAGTTATAACGAGATAGGGCACAATTGATGCCTAGAGTTTCATCTCGTAAGTATCGTATCACGGGATAGGGCTTCTATGCCTAGTTTATTGTTTTTCGTCTCGACGATTCTAGGTATAGCAACTGAAAGGGAAAGTTTGAGATAAGTTGTTTGAGTTTGATTTCATTTATGTTAAGAGTTAATTGTTAAATACTTATTATTTCAAAACGATGTTTTATAAAACAATCACTCATTGGGCTATTTAGCTCACTCTTTGGATAAATATCCCCATATGGATTACGTTGTTTGGAAAATTAAACTGTGCTTTAGTACTTCAAAGAAAACTTCCCTCCCATGTCCTCTCACCTCATGTCTGCCCCATTTGTGTTGATAACATGAAAAATATTTAGCACCTTTTAATTGACTATGTCTTTGTATCGAAATGTTGGTTCCGTCTTCTCCAAACATTCAATATTTGTTGGGATTTTTTGCTCAATCAAGGCTTATTCTTCTTTGTTCTCGACCTGCTACCTATGATTTATGATTTTGTTTTGGACATATTATTTTATCATTTTGTTTGGTTTTATATTTGTGGCTTTTGTTTTGTTTTGTTTTTTTTTTTTTTTTTTTTTTTTGAAAAGGAGACAACCTCTTTATTAATATTAAAATAATAATAATAATTAGACAAAAGCTCATAGTACAAGAGAGTTATACAATGAACATGTAACCATGGATCAGGGGGTGCACCTTGGCATCTCAACTAGGTTGACACCCCCATAGCACCCTCATCATATCCAACCAAGCTAAAACCCATAACAAAGGAGTAATGTCCAAAGGCAAAACAAACACAAAAAAAGCCTTCTATTTGTGGCTTTTGGTTTTGATCTTGTGTTGTCGCTTTTTGGATGTGATGAGGGCGCTAAGGGGGTGTCAACCTAGTTGAGATGTCCAGGTGCGTCTGTTGATCCTCCATCCTATTGCTCTTTGTATAATCCTCATGACATTGAGCTTTGTCTCTTCATTTTTCAATATTAATAATAGTGAGACTCATATCCTTTTTTTTTTTAAAAAAAAAATATGGGTTAATTTGATAAAAGTGTTGCTAGCAGAGATTTGGTTTGAGCACAACCAACACATTTTCCATGATAACAAAAGGGATTTGCGTGGTGAAAATAGATCTATTAGATCTCTTGGAGCAATAAAAAAGAAATAAGATCTTTATGTGAAAGTCGAACTTTTTTTTATGGAGCATTGTGAAGAAAGGCCTTTACTTTTGGGCAACATTGGAATTGGGGCATGGTTGTGCGCTTATTATCAAAAGTTGTCCCCTAACGATCAAACTGGTTCACTGTTGCGAAATGGTGGGTTAGTTTAGGACATGTCATTATTCTCGAACCTTCAGATAAATCTCCTTATCTTAGGGAATTAAAAGTTGTTCAACACAGGCTTGAAACAAACATGTATAGGGCTTCTGTATTTTCCCATAAGGAGCCAATGATTGATTATATATTGGTCTGTTTTGCAAAGGGAAAGATTTCCCTAACACGTATTGTAAAAAAATATGTAGTTGGCTAGTAGTGAAAAGTTAGCAAGGCTATTCATGTTTCTCTTGGTGTTCCCTCTCACTCATCTTGAAGCTTATTGTGGGCATTTTGTCAACTTACTTTGGGTTTCTTTTGTCTTCTGTTTTAATTAATTACTTCGTACTTATTTTACATTTTAGTTTTCATTAGTGCGTCCTGGATAGAGGATTTTGTTTAGCTCGTTGTTATTGTTGATAAAATTAAAATGCCAACGATTACAATTCTTGAGAACGGACTCATCTGTTTCCAATTCAGATGCCCAAAACTTGTTGAATGGATCCTATCTCGTTGATCGCGACATCTTGCTGGCAAAAGTATGCTCCTCCGTAAATGGACTCCAGGTATTGTCCCTAAATCCTTTGTTTTTTATTATGTTCCTATATGGATTAAACTAGGTAGGATTCCAATGGAGTTATGGACAGATGTCAGTTTGACTGTTGTGGCTAGTGCTATAGGCAAACCTCTATCTTTAGATCTAGCTACTAAGGAAAGACGAAGGTTGTCACATGCTTGAGTATGTGTTGAATCAAATGTGGACTCTCCTATGCTTGCTGAATTTACAATTCACCTTAGGGGAGAGGATTTCGTTATGACTGTGAATTATGAGTGGAAGCCTCGAAGGTATAATTTGTGCCGGTCTTTTGGGCATTCTAGTGGTAAGTGTTCTAAGATTGTGGAAAACAAAGTTCATCGAGAGGAGGATGTGAGCAAGGTTGTTTCAAACAAAGAGGAGGAACGGACAATTGTGTCTTGTGGATGTGGTGTTAGACTTTAAATAATTGGAGGAAAGTAAAACTAATAGCTCCCCCATTAGGCATATTAAGGAAAATGAGGTAGGTAATCGAGATGAAATTACTCGTTATTAGGAAGAAAAGAGAGTTGGTTTATGTTCGAGAGAAGGGTAAACGTGTGGATGTGATTATGCCTAACTCTTTTGGCAGCCTCATGAAGTTGGGTGAGGGAGACAAGTGGACCTTATCTATAGTGGTTGACTCCCCTCCCCCCTTACAAGTGGATGATATAACTTGATATATCTAATTTGTTTAAAAACGACCCCATTTGTAATTTTTCTTTTCAAAAGCCACACAACATCTTTTTGGAAAGTTTTTTTAGAGAAGCATGCCAATACCTTCATTTTTATGAATAATTTTTAAAAGTTCAAAACAATTTTTTTTAACATTTCAAAGTTTAAGGTTATTTTTTTACACAAACTACAAAATTCAAAAGAATTTTTTTTGTAATTTAACTAAATACTGTTGTATGTATATATATATATATATAAATTAGTTATCTTTTTTAGTCCTATATTGTAAAAAAATATGATTATCGATTTATCGAAATCTAATTTGTAAATGGCTTAAAACATTTAGTTTGTTGAAAAAAAAAGGACAAAACAATGGACCAATGGACAGCTAATACGAGTCGGTGAACCGAATACACAAAATTCTCTAAATCCAATTAAGCAAGATTTCAAAAAAAAAAAATTCTAATAAAAACCCTACATGTACAGTCTCTCTCATTTAAAATTTCTTTCTCCTCTTCTCTAACGGCCAAGTCTCCCTCTCCTCCCTCTCCTCCCCCTTCTCTCTTGCTCTCTTATCTTCTTTGGCCTATCTCTCAATTTCCGTTTCTGTAAGGAAGAAACCCTATCATACCCATTTCGCGGATCCATCTCCATCTTCTTCTCTTAGTCGCGGATCCAATCTCCATCTTCTTCTCTTAGTGCGTCCTTTCCATTTCTTCGTACACTCCATTTTTCCTTTCTCTTCTCAAAACCCTAAGGCCTATCTCTCAATTTCCGTTTCTTTAAGGAAGAAACCCTATCATACCCATTTCACCGATCCATCTCCATCTTCTTCTCTTAGCGCGTCCTTTCCATTTCTTCTTCTTCTTCTTTGTTCGTACACTCCATTTTCCCTTTCTCTTCTCAAACCCTAATTCTCTTTAATTAATTAATTCCCTCTCCTTTCTCTCTCACTTCCTCCCTCTTCCATTAATGGCAGGTTCTCCTCATCTTCCTCCTTTCTCCAGTGTTGATTCCTCCTCTACTTCGACCTGTGATGCTCTTTTCTTCTTCCCTTGCAAGATTCCACCATCGTCACCGATTTTGGTTGCAATTTCTACTCTCTTCAACCTCAACCTTCTGGATTCCCTCAGTCTCACCGGATTGACTTCAATGTCCTTGGAACCTCCACTACTACTACTAGTACTCCACTCATCAAAGAATCCGCTGGATTATCAGACGCTCCTCTTCCTTTCCTTTCTAATCCTTGTCTCTCTTCCAACTCCAGTGGTGAGCCCCGAACAAATCGCATTACTCCGTGAGTTCCCAATTAATTCCATCTTTATTTAATATTCAATTGTCCTCTTTCCATTTGTTTCAATTATTGAATAGAAAGTTAATTGAATGAACTATGTTCCAATAATTTCATGTGGTTCTGGTAAAGCACAGTGCATCCGGTCGAACTTCCCCCATTATGTAATTTTATGGAGGTAGTTTTGTAAATTGGATTGAAACAGGGGCTATTCAATGTGTATGCATTAAAATATAGGGATTGTTTTTCAATTAAATATAAATCGATTGAGCCTCTGATGTGCTAGTAAGCATCAGATCTCCTCTGTGTATATATACTTAGGTACTCTTCTTTTTTTTATAAGTTCCGTCATATATATCACGGTCTGAAGTTGTAGCTAAACTTGCTTTCATCTTCAGTTTCTATCACTATTTAAAGGTTAGATTTTGTTCGATTAGAAGAATGTAAATTTGTCAAGGACAATAGCATGCTTAGTTTAATTGTACTCAAATATTGTTACTAAAACAATTGCTTTATTTGTGTTGATACCATTATTTGTGTGGTAGATCTCTTGATTCATTTTGATGTTTGTATTTTGAAGACATACAAAGGTCATAATACTAGTTGCTATTCTTTTTATCTTGGTACGTTTCATTTTTGTTTTAATGTTTCACTGTCTCTATAATTGATTGTACAAACATATCTCATCATTAATCACTTTTCAAGTTTTAGATTCTGAAATTTGTACATATTGGGGTTTTCCTTTTTCTTTATTTTGGATTATTTCAAATCTCCAAAGATCTTTCTTGTAACATTTGCATATTTTAGTTTGTTAAAATCTTCGAAAGTAGAGGAGAAGGCTCCAAAAGCATTCTGTCTCTCATTGCCTTGCCCTAACATTATCATCTGTGTAAGATGTGCCAATGAGTAGACCATTTTCTTTTACTTTTTTTTCCATAGCTTTTGAACCACTTTCCCTTTCTCTCCTTCTCTTTCATTCTTCTTTTATGTTAATTGGAAGAAGCTTTGAGGCCTCTCTTGAAAATAATGAGGTTTTGAAGGGGATAGAAAGAGAGTGATGGTGGGATCCATCAAAGGTTTGGGATTTCACACAATGTTCGCATCACTCTTTTAAATGTAATTAGAGGTTGAGGAGTTGATCGTCGATCATAGATAAGGAGGGGCTGGTTAGTGGCTTGGAAAAGAATTCAGACAACATTAATTTTTTCTAAAAAATAAAACCAACCTTCCGACGGTTGGTTAACACTCCTCGACAGTCGAGATAGGGTAAGACTTGTATTCTGGTTCTGTTGATACCTATATTTGTGCTTCATCACTTTATAATTGTACTTTTATTTATCCCCTTTGTATATTTCCATGTGTTTCATGTTTGTCTTTTATGTTTCTTCTATTTATATATTTCTTCATGTTCTTCTCCATTCGGGTTTGCTCTTGCGGAGGTTACACATTCATTGTTGTGCTGGTACTTTAGTTAATGATGTCTAGTAATTTTTGTTTTGCAAATTTTCTTGTTAGTGCTCAAGTTTGATTTCATACTGCCTTTAGCATAGCTTTACGACTGCAGAATTCAATTGCACATTGCCCTTTTTTATTTTGTTATTACTGATGGACTTATTTGTGATACCTTTAAAGAAGAAAATTTATGGCTATTTGTGTTGAAGTTTATTTGTTGATTATTGGTTGGTTTTTTCCCTCCACTTTTCTTAATATTTTGAAGTGTGTAATAAGGTAAGCAATTTTTTAGTCCCCTAAATTTGTTTTGTTGATGAATTGTTTCCTTTTTTTTCTCGGTTTTGTTTTCAGGTTTTCATCATTATTCATTTGGTGGCTAAATATTACTCATGGGTATTTGTTCGATCTTATTTTGTTGTGATCAATTGATATACATAATATGCACTATAAATTTGTTAAATTGTTGGATTATTTGCTTTTTTAATAAGGTTGGAGGAACCTCAAGGTACGTTTTGTTAAAGCATATTTTATATTGATAAATTTGAAGTTGTCAAGTCTATAACAATGATAATGTTAATACGAGTAAATTTATAGCAAATTTAGTTGACTTAACTTATTTACATGCTGGTTGCTCGGACTCTTGGAAAAACCTTACGTGCATTTTAACCCACGATAAGAGGACTTAAGGTTGTTATGACTTACATATCAGTTTTTGAGATTTTCCTTTGTAACTTTTTCATAGACCTTATTGTAGTTTTTTGTTCTTCATTTTTGTTTGTAGGACGTTTCTAGAGAATGCAAGACCATGTTTGAGTGAGAAATTGGTCTCGATGAAATTGAGAGTTCCATGAACAGCACATACAATGCAAGTAAATCTACCTACTCAAACCTATCTTCTATTTCTAAAGTAGAAGGGCTTTCGGTGGCTGAAACAAGTGAGTGATTAAGCTTTTTATCACCCGTATTATTTGTTATCACTAGGGAAAGAAAGTTGAGTAGAAAAAGTAGAATGCCAAATGGAAAAAAAAAAGATTAGTAAGCAGCGTTATTATTTTAAAATAGAAAACAAAAATTAACATTATTGTTAAACCGAGCCATTCTCGAGAACATGAAATAGAATTGGATAGCTGCCATGCATCGTGTCTATGAATGTTAAGAATGAAACTATCGGTAGGGTTATAGAATAATCATTCTATCAGCCTCCATTATGATACAGGGTTTATGAAATAGAATTTTCTTATGTATTGTAATAGTAGAAGATTCTTCGTCAGGAAGCAAAGCTTATAGCTTTGAAGAGTATCTAAAGGTTACAGAAGAGCAACCGAAAGCTTACGATCAGCTCCAAACCAATTTTCCAGCACAAAGCCAGAGTGGATCCCAAGTACAACGGGAAGGTTGTTAAAATCAAATCTCTTATGTCTTATTTCATAACTATTTAGTTTTGATCTTAACTACAACAATTTTCATTTTTTTCTAGGTGAGCATTGTATGTGCTTAGAAATTAAGTGTTTTGAAAATTAGAGGTGAGCAATCACACTTAGAAACTAAGTGTAGAACCATAGAAATGTTGCCCCATCGGTTCTAGCAATGCCTAGTTACCGCAGTTCATAACAAAGAAAGAAAAGAGGCTCGTAAATGCAGACCATAAAAAAGTGAGACAATCAACAATTATAAAAAAAAACATATGCAATATGCATTAAAAAAAGCTCATAAAAAATACAGAGTCAAGTCGATTAGGTCAAGTAGAACATGTTGAGTTCCCTAGCTATTAGAGCTTTTGGGGGAAAACATCGCTTTTGGCCTAACCAAAACTAGACCATCTATTTTTAGTGTTTTAAACATAACGTCAAGTTTGATTGAGGGCTTTGAAAAGAGGAGGAATCCTCCTCGGTCCACAGTAGGGCGAAAACGAGGCTTGTTGTCACTTCGAAGGGAGAAGTCAAACTTCGCATTGAGTTTGATTTTTTTTTTTTTTAAAGGTAATGATAATATTATACAACAAGGTGGACCTCACAGCCTGAGGTCAAGACAAAAGAGCGAACAACACTCATAGAACAAGTAGTTAGACAAAACAACCCATAAGTACCCAAAACAACCCCACATCTCGGGAACAAGAACTAAAACCAAAAGAAACCAACTAGTGTTCCAAACATTAAAAGGACAAGAAGAAGAGAGAAAGACAACAAAGTTAATAAAGAGAAGAGAAACCCCACAGCCCGGGGACAAGCAAACGAAAAGAACATTAAATAAGACCATGAACACCATCCGACCAAGAAGCAGCACGCGCTTTAATACACGACCGAATGAGCTGGAATACAACCATAGGCTCCCGAATAGCACCTCCATGAAGACGATGATTTCGCTCCTGCCAAATGAAATAAATTGTAGCACACCAGAGAAGGCGCCACAGTTTTCTCCTCACACTCTTCCCAATACCCTGATTATAAATCCCTCTCATTGGGGAGCTCTCAAATCCTCCCCCACAGTTGATAAATAAAATTTTGGCTAAAGCCTTGACAAAAGCTAATGTAGAACATCCCCCTTCTTTATGTTTCTTCAGTTTTATCCTAGAGGAGGTGTTTGAATTACCATTTTTATAGTTTAGGATTAGTTATTTGAATTAACAATTTTGTATCTTGAGTTAGTTATAAGTAAACTAACTCAACCCCAAGTTAGTTTAACAACTCTTGTAATCTCCAGCCTATAAAAAGCTTTCTCATTTTCATTAATAAATGATAAAAAAAAAGGCATTATACATAAAGATTTCCTAGCTTTGCAATTACAACATCAAAAGCAATGTACAGTTCAGATGAGACTTTATTCCAGTATAGAGTAGCTCTGTAATTGCAGATCAAGAAAGTGAATGTAGCATGGAAATCCCAAATTCAACATTTGGAAGTTAGCAATTGACAATCTCATTAGTAGGCAGTGCACCCATAATAAAATGTAAGATTTTTAGAACCCTAAAAATTCAAGTAACTTGCAACTAGTCATTGTCATGACCATCAATACTACGATTAGTGGATCAGCACAAAATACAAAACAGTAAGACAATAAATCTTTAAAAACCTTACTTCTGTTTTAACTTGCTCAAGAAGAATGTTGCAAAAAGTATGTCAACAAGAATTCCTTCAAACATGACCTACAGGAAGAAGGGTAAAACAACAACATCCTGTCAAAAATCATTTAATGTGATTGAGATCTTTTAGCATGACTGCTTGAGAACTTTTAGCACAACCGGGCAGCAACTTCAATAACAGAAAAACATGCATAATGTAGGAAGACAGCAGATTTCAAATTATGACATTGTATTTATGAATGTCAGGCAATACATTAATGTTCCAAAATTCAACCAAAGCATGGGGTGAAAGGTATATAAGAATCTTCCATGATAAGGCCAAGACTAGGATATCCTTATCCAAAAAAAAAAAAAACTAATCAACCAAAGTAAATTCCATGTATGATTGGGAATTATGGCCATACCTTTGCCAAAAGAACTTCGAGAAAATGGAAAAACTGGAGATGTTGCTCATGTATCATTCCCGAACCAGGATTGGGGTAGAGCAAATGGTCTGCAATTTGCTGGATTACCAAGCAGAAAATAACTTATATTAGAAAAAATGAACAATACATACCCACATATTACTGAAATTTTATGAAATAGATTTCAAGCAACCAATTTTTATATTGAAATGTGATCTCACAACTATTTTTATTTTGAAAAGCGATCTCAAACAACTATGGCTGTCTCATCACGCTTCATGTTATCCAATAATACTACAGGATTAACAAAGCCATGCCATGCTAATAATAGGAATGTCGTGATAACCTTAAATAAACCATACTGCACGTCAAAGGCTGCTCGTGTAATGTTCTCCATGACATCTTTAAAAATACACCACCATCAATTCCTGCCTCCTCAACTCCAAATTCATTAACAAAAGACACACGTATCTGTATGCAGAAAACTGAAGCAATTGACCCAACACAAACAAGAAAAAACTAATAAACAATTACAAGTAACTCTACAACTATAGGATGCAGAAGAGGGAAGGGGTCGTTTTCACGAGGGCAAAGAAAAAGATAGAAAAAAGTAAGATAACAATTTCATTTTTCATAAATCATGGAAGTCTGAAATTACCGATCCTCGAAGATCAACTTCAGACAATGCACTCATCTGACTGAAAGCATCTTCCAATATATGATTTCGTCGAATTCTAAACCGGTTTCTGGCAAAAACAGCAAGAGATCCATTCCTTTGCCTAGCTGCTGCTAGTTGTGTCTGTGAAATGAGTTATAGAGAAAGTAACCATAAATAAAAAATATCTTACATATTTCTATAACTAACAGTCATCCAAGAAATTCAATATTGTGGATAAGGAAACCAAAAAAATAACTTGCTTACAGTGAAAATCTTAACCCTGCTAGTAAACGGTACTAAAAAGGGAACTCGCTTGTGTATATCATTTGCTCTGGTATTTTCCATCACTGCCTACAAAGAAACAAGGCCAAGTAAATAATTAGAATTACGATCAGATAGTGGTTTCTCTCATGGAAATTCCATTGCAAAATGGAAGGTTCACTTGGTCTAGAGATGGTAATTCTCCTTGAAGATCATTATTAGACAGATTCTTCATAAATCAGATGTGGGATATTTGTTTTGAAAATTCTCGGGTTTCTCGAAAAGCACGCATCTTCTCGATCACTTTCCTTTATTCTTGGAGGCTGGTTCTTTTCTTTGGGGTCCCTCTCCTTTTCGGTTTTGTAACAGCTGGTTGGTGTCCAGTGATTCTAATCAGATTATTGTTGAAACAGTGAGCAACTCTAACTTCCAGGGATGGGCTGGTTTCATTCTTCATGAGCAGTTGAGATCAGTTAAATTGGCAGTAAAAGCTTGGAATATTGCTGCGCAAGCTAAGGTAAAAAAAAAACAGAGAAATCCTTGATGTCAAAATTAGAAAAATATGATTCTGTGGCTGAGTTGATTGGATTAAATCAAGAAGAGTTGAATTCTAGAGCTGCTTTGCAAGCGGAATTACTTAGTATTTATCAAAACGAAGAGCGTAATTTTATTCAGAAGAGTAAACTCAATTGGCTTTCTTTGGGTGATGAGAATACGGGCTTCTTCCACCGGTTTCTAAATGCGAAAAAAAGAAGGAACCTCATAACTGAATTAAAAAATGATGATGGGGTTGTCTCGACTTCATTCCGCGACATTGAAAGGCTTGTGCTGGAATTTTTTGAGTCACTTTATACCAGAATTCCGGGGGACAGATTCATCCCTATTAACAGTAATTGGTCTTGTGTTTCCTCAATTCAGAATGAGGCTCTTGTTACCCAATTTTCAGTGGAGGAGATCTTTAAGGCATTAAAGGCACTTGGCAACAATAAAGCTCCGGGCCCGGATGGCTTCACAGTGAAGTTCCTAATCACCCAATGGTCTATTTTCAAGGATATCTTCAAATCACTAATGTCTGATTTCCACAGAAATAGAAGATTAAATGCTTGCATCCAAGAAAACTTTATTTGTTTAGTGCAGAAAAAAGAGAATGTGACTCTAGTCAAGGATTTCCGTCCAATCAGCCTTACTACGTTAGCATACAAGGTCGTTGCAAAGGTTTTATCTGAACGTCTAAAACAAGTTATGGATGCAATTATAAGCCCCACTCAAAGCGCCTTTATTGAAGGTAGGCAAATTCTTGACCCAATATTAATTGCTAACGAGGCCGTGGAAGATTATAGGGCAAAATGGAAAAAAGGATGGATTTTAAAACTTGACTTGGAAAAAGCCTTCGATAGGGTGAATTGGAACTTTTTAGAAAAAAATTTATCTTTGAAAAAGTTTAGTTCAAAATGGACATCATGGATAATGGGCTGCCTAAAAATTCCAAAGTATTCAATCTTCATCAATGGTAAGCCTAGAGGCCGGATAACAGCATCTAGAGGTATCCGCCAAGGGGACCCCCTCTCCCCTTTTTATTCCTCCTAGTAAGTGAGGTTTTAGGAGAAATCATAAACAAGCTTCATATTAACAGCCAGTTTGAAGGTTTCCTTGTTGGCAAAGACTTGATCCACCTCCCTTTGCTTCAATTTGTCGATGATACTCTTCTCTTTTGTAAGTATGATGTGAAGATGCTCCTTAAACTTTAAAACGTCATTAGTTTATTCGAATGGTGTTTGGGGCAGAAAGTAAACTGGGAAAAATCAGCCCTTAGCGGCGTTAATGTGGGAGAGGAAGATTTGTTTCAAACAACAAATCTGATAGGGTGCAAGGTAGAAAAGCTTCCGATTATATATTTAGGTCTCCTTTTGGGAGGCTACCCTCGACAAAAGTCTTTTTGGCAACCAGTCATTGATCGAATTCACAAGAAACTTGAAAGGTGGAAAAGATATAACATCTCTAGAGGCGGAAGACAAACCTTATGCAACTCAGTTCTGGTTAGCCTTCCTACATACTACCTACTTTATTTTCTATACCTGAAAATGTGGCTGCCTCTTTGTTAAAGTGAGTTTTTGGATTGAAGGAAAAGGTCTGCAATACTCCTTGAAAGACAGGGGAAGCAGAAGATTGGTGTTCTATATTCTGGTTTGCTTATTAGTATTTTGTTGTTTGGAATTTTGGATTAGGAGGTTTTCTTTGTTTGATGTTTGTGAATTATATGTAACGTGACTCATTTTCTGAGGTTCACGGTTTGCTTATGTTGTAAGTTGTGTTTGAATTGTCAATATAATAGAAACACTACATCAGTGTTCTATCATGATGTCATCCTTGGAATGCAATGGCTGCACACGTTGGGGTAACTGAAGTGGATTGGCGGAAACTCACTTTAATTTTCATACAAAATGAAAAGAATGTTGTTATAAGGGGTGACCCGAGTTTGACAAAGACTAGAGTGAGTCTGTAACACATGATGGAGACATGGACACCATCTGATTACGGTTTCTTGACAAAATGTCGAGCTATGGAGGGAGGAATGACATTTACCGAACTATATGGAATTGATGATGTTCCTACATTTCAAGAGTTACTACCAGCAGACAATTTTGGCTATCCTAAAAATCCAGCAACAAAGAAGTGGGAAGTGCTTGTTAGTTGGAAAGGAATACCACCTCATGAGGCTACATGGGAGAATTGTGATGATTTTACACAAAAGCTTCCTCATTTCCCACCTTGAGAACAAGGTGTCTGGAGAGGGAGAGTAATGATAGACCACCAATTGCAATACGATATAGCAGAAGAAAGACAAGTGGAATTGCACGTGCACAGGTGATGGAATTGGAGGAAGTGGAAACCACCTTAGTGGGGACAACAGTTAGTTACAGGGGGAGGTTAAAAGGGAGAGATGGAAGGAAAGATGGGGGTTGGTTAATCAGTTTCTGGAAGTGGAGGGGCTGTATTTTCTGGAGAGCAGAATTACAGAAGTTGTTCAGTTTAATCTTAGAAAGTGTTTTCCATTATCGTAAACTACTTTTGATGTTTGAATGTTTTATTTTGTACTTGGTTATTGTCTGTAATAGTACTTATTTGTTCTGTGTTTTCAAGACTGGTTTGAGTATTGTATTCTGTAATAGTTTGGTTGCTTAATGAACAAATAAGAACCATTACTTGGTGTTCTATCAGCTTCTCAATCAAGCATTAACATCTCAATAAGGTATTATACATGCAATCAAACAATCACAACATACATACCATTTACTCGAAACGACCTAAAACATGCTCAAAACGTGTCTAAGTTTCACTTGAACTTTCAAAACGACCTAAAACAGCTTACGTGTAGGTTCGTAACTCATAACCTACGAAAAAAGTTCAAATATTGTGAAAAAAGCACTACAAGACCCAAAATGGCAACCGAGTGTGTAAGTGCAACAAACTTAATTCAAACCAACCTAAAACGTGCTCAAAACGTGTCTAGGTATTACTTGAGTTTTCAAAACGACCTAGCAAATCCTAAGTGTAAGTTCGTAACTCATAATCTACCAAAAAGGTTGAAAAAAGCATTTCAAGACCAAAAATGACAACCAAGTGCAACAAACTCAATCTAACCTAAAATGTATTCAAAACGTGTGTAAGTATCACTTGAATTTTCAAAACGACCAAGCAATGCTTAAGTGTAAGTTTGTAACTCACAACCTACCAAAATTTCAAAAAGTATGAAAAAAGTACTTCAAGACCCAACATGTCAATCAAATGTGTGTAAAACTTAGTTTCAAACCAACCTAAAACGAGTTCAAAACGTGTCTAAGTTTCACTTGAACTTTCAAAACGACCTAACAAATATTCAATACAAGTTCATAAGTCATAACCTAGCAAAAAGTTCAAAATTTTTGAAAAAGACACTCCAAAACCCAAAATGTCAAGTGTGTAAGTGCAACGAACTTAGTTCTATACAAACCTAACAAGTATTGAAAACACGTATAAGTTTTCAAACACCCTAACAACGCTTAAGTGTAAGTTTATAACTCATAACTTACCAAAAATTTCAAAAAGTGTGAAAAAAAATCTTTCAAGACTCAAAATGGCAACCATGGCTGTATGTAAAACTAACTTAGTTTGTAACAACCTAAAAGGTGTTCAAAAAATGTTTAAGTATCACTCGAACTTTAAAAACGACCTAATAATGCTTTAGTGTTACTTCATAACTCATAACCTACCAAAAAGTTCAAAAAATGTAGAAAAAGCACTCCAAAATCCAAAATGGCAACCAAGTGTGTAAGTGCAACAAACTTAGTCTCAACTTTAAAATTAGTGCGAGTTGGGAAATGTATTAACTCAAGCATGATGTAAAAACTTGAAACGACTTAAATATTTATTCACCATCACATAAAAACAGTAATTAAATATAGATAACATGTGTAAATAAAGGGAGAATCACCTTTCTAGCAGTAGCTTTAGAGTAAGACCAAACACCATCCTCCTACTTGTAAATCTGCTCGATTGTCTACTTTGTTCTACACTCGTCATTTCACCATCTCAGGCCATCCATTGAATTGGCCACCCAGCCTTGGCATACAAGAGTATGTCTCAGCCTGTTAACAAATACCACTAAAACTAAGCAAGACGAAGAAAAAAGTTTTCAAAAAATTACCTAACTTTTAGGTCTTCATGTGACCTTTAAGTACTTCTGTTTTCTCCTTCAACTCTTTGACAGATTGCTGAAATTATGTGTTTCTGCAATGTTTACCAGAACATGAAAGATTCATTACGAAAATAAATACCATGAATACAAACCATGAAGAAATAGTAAAACAGTCAATACAAGAAGAAAAAAGTTCACTTGAAAACGACCTAAAACAGTATCACTTGAACAAAATGTGTCTAAGTATCACTTGAACTTTCAAAACGACCTAAAACAGCTTACGTGTAGGTTCGTAACTCATAACCTACGAAAAAAGTTCCAATAGTGTGAAAAAAGCACTACAAGACCCAAAATGGCTACCAAGTGTGTAAGTGTAACAAACTTAGTTCAAACCAACCTAAAACGTGCTCAAAACGTGTCTAGGTATTACTTGAGTTTTCAAAACGACCTAGCAAATCCTAAATGTAGGTTCGTAACTCATAATCTACCAAAAAGGTTGAAAAAAGCATTTCAAGACCAAAAATGACAACCAAGTGCAACAAACTCAATCTAACCTAAAATGTATTCAAAACATGTTGAGCCAACAAAGATACACACCAGCAAACTTTTGAACATAGGACCCTCCTAAACTACTCACTTTTGAACATAGGACTTCCTCAACTATCTACTCACTTCTGAACATACAACCTTGATAGAACACTTATGTACTGTTTCTATTATATTGATATTTGAGACTTAAAGTTGCAATAGAAAGAAAATTACAGAGAAATTACAAACAACAAGCAAAGAAACCCTCCTAATCCAAAACAGAAATAAACACAATTCAAAATACTACAATTAAAACCAGAACAATTCTGGCAGGCCCTTCCTTTTACTAAAAACTGCCTGCCCTTTCCCATCTCCCTCTCATCCATTTAACTTCCTGTTTTAGATAACTGTCATCCTTTTGAATAAGTAACTGTGTTGATTACTAACGTGCCTTACTTTCCTTTCTTCTATTATAAGTAAAATAACAATGGTGGTCTAACAGACCTCCTAAACTATCCACTCTAGAGCATGTTAAATCACCAATTCATCCAAAAACTAATGACGTAAATGTAATATTATATCTTCAACGTAAATGTAAATGTAAACTAATGACACTACAAGTGATTTTGAAACTAAGACATTGAAGCAGTCTGTTAGGAAGGGTGATGGAACCAGCAAGAGTGGGGGGAGTTCTTTAAAACAATCAGAGGTCAAGAGAAAGAAGGGATCAGCTAAATCTATTTCTGGAAAAAACGTGAAAAGATTGTCAGGTGATGATGATAAAAAGGAAACCACACCTGTGCTGAAACCAGCCTCCAAAAATTGGAAGTAAATCAAAGGATCAAGGCACTCTTGAAATTGGAAGTAAACGTGGTAGCACAGGTCCAAAAATCGCTGGCAAGTCGAAGAATGATGATGCCGAATCCAACAAGACTAGCAAATCTAAGGACGATGAGACATCCACACCTGCCGCTGTTGCAAAGTCCAACAAGCAAGATGTATCGAAGACGGGGAAGTCCAAACAAGAAACCCCAAAAACTCCCGTTTCAAAAGGCAAGTCTACCAAAACAGGCGATAAGTCTAATAATACCAATCTCTCCACCAAGGTTAAGTTCACATCTTCAAAAGCAAAAGAAAAAGAAAGTGGAGATGTGAAGCATTCATCAACTTCTGGGAAAACAATGGAGAACTCAAAGGGAAAGTCACTAAATTCATCCAATGATCAGGGCAGTGAATCCAAGTCAGGAAAGAAAAGAAGAAGAGAGTCAAAAGGTTGATAACCACGTCTATTCCAAAAAGGTTGGAGTTGTCTATTCTTGGCTCAGTTTGCACCACATATTTGCAAATTCTACTATGAGTAGTTCTTGGCAAACTTGATCTCTGGATCTGATGATGTCTCTCATTGGCACATTTTCGAGATTGTCGTATATTCTTAGTTAGGTAGGTTAGCAGCAATTATAGGAGTATGGCAGTTCTCTTTGTAGTTGTTTGGCGCTATTCATGTCATCTGTGGGAGGTAAATGACCAATAAAAAATAATACGCAATAAAAAAGAATCAGAAAGAAAACAATATGCATTTTTGTTTTCAAATTCTTGGTGAAATCACAATTCAGAAATGAAATTTGGTTCATTCTCCACGATAATATGGTGACCTAAATAACATAAGTTTCAGAGTCATGGGAGATTAAAAGCCTTGCTAATTGCTCAAACTCTGAATGCAAAGGCTTTTCCCATGTGAAGGAACCCAGAGAACCAGCCAAAGCAGCATGCTTCTTCCCAATGCAAGAACATTCAGTGTATCTTCTGATTATGTACTGAATGCAGTAGGAAAAATGATATGAAGTTGTAATTCAAGCTAAGGTTTTGTTGCATAAACCAAAAACTTAAATGGATAAAACACAAAATGCATCCTATTCCCACCTTATGCCTACTACATCGCTAACAATACACTTACTGCAGCACCAAGATACAGCTTGTAGCCAAATTTCAGAAGGAAAAAATATATTCAGATTTCTGCATATCGAGAATTCGGTGAAACGCACCTGAGTTTATTTACTCAACTAATCCACAACAATTTGTGATATGAACACTCTTGGCAGAGGTCCATTGACCCCATCACCATCGGCAGCAGCATTAGAAATGAGCTGTTTCCACCAACATATTACTACATTGAACCAAGCAAGGAAGGACCAAAAACAGTGTAAATGGGACGTATGGTTACTCCATTTTCCCTGTTGTTGGGTCCAAAACTACCCATCGCTCATTCCATTTCCTCAACTGCAAACATTGTAATAGAGAAAATCAGATTTGCTACAATGAAGGCTCATTGCCATAAAAAATGCTGTCTAAGAACAGAAACGCAGAAAATAGAAGGCTGATCAAACGTGACCACAATTCTGCATATGCGCACTACAAAACAGTCTGAGAATACTATCACATCGACGGCCATATTCATAAACACAAATATGCCGACAGTTAGATCACGAACATGGGCATTTCTCACATTTCTAATCTCCTTGAAATCACAAATCCCGACGTCCTAATCTTAATAAGTACTTCTAGGTGATTTAATTAAGTCTTCAAATATCACTAAAACAGTCGGAACGATTTAAATGGAAGACCTAAAGGCAGCGCAATTAAGCAGTAACCATCAATTCAAAACAAAAGGAAAGACAGAAAGAGTTGCAATGCGTTAGTTTACTGTTTCAGATCGCTTTAGAAGGGGACCCTGCAACAAATTCCGACCAGACCCAGAGGCCAGCTGCCGCTTGATCTTCTCCAAACTGTCCCCGGCATCTTCCGCTCTCTCCACCAACAACAATCATAAATTAAAAACATGTCGAGCCAACAAAGATACACACCAGCAAACTTTTGAACATAGGACCCTCCTAAACCTTAAACAGATTTTGCAGTGGGCTTCCGACTCAAATAAACAGCCTCCATGCTCCCCAAAACGTTCCTAAGAAAGGATTCATCTCCCTACCAACCAACATGCATCACATCCCATAACTTTCATTTCTTCATAAAAAATGTAACTAACTCAAGGTAAAAAAAAAAAAAAAAACAGAACAAGAACACTAACCAACTTCTAAGGAATCAGCTCCCTGCCAACATGCACCACATCCCATAACTTTAATTTCTTCAAATACAAAGGATTTAACTCAAAGTAAAAAAAAAAAAACAGAACACGAACTCTAACCAACAAAAATAGAAAAACCAACCTTAACCCTTGATCCTTGCAGTCCATCGAGAGGTTCAGCACTGGACATGATCGAGAACATTCGGTTCCCAGCCACAGGTTTGGCCATCGACGAAGATTTTCAGAGGGAAATGAAATTTTTGGAAATGGGTAGTGAACAAAAGTAAGGCTGAAATGATTTTGTTTGGAGAGTGGGCAAAATTCTGGCGAGTGAGGAGAAAAGGGAATACATGGGGTTCGGTTTACAGGGATTTTTCTTAATGATTGTTGGAAGAACAAAGAGATTGTGAGGAGATTTAAGGGTAACGACACAAATGCAGAATGTTAAATCCAAAAAGGCGAAATGGCCAATTGAATATTTAAGGAAGTTTGATCTGCCTGCTAGCTGTTTTCTTGCTTCTTTATGGAAATGTTGCAGAAAGAGTAGAACGATGACATAGTGCATAATGTGTTTCTCTTTACAAAGTAACCAATGACTTACAAGAAAGACACCACACAACAAATGACCATTGGAAAACAATATACATATGAAAAGCTAAAAAAATTTGCAGAAATTGAAAATGAAATTTAAAGTAGAAAAGAAATGAAAGAAAAATACCCTAAAAGTTGCAAGTGCAATATGATCATAACCAATTAGTATCACCATCAAAAGATCGAACAAGCTCCAAAGTGGATTTTACAGTGTGATTCTGACTCACATAAGCAGTCTCCAGGACTGCAAAACCATTTCTAAGAAAGGATCATCACAACCCATAACTTTAAATTCTTCAAAAACAATGCAATGAAATCAAATCAGAAAAAAACAGAACAACAATAACTAAAAAATAAACCTTAACCCTTGATCCTTGCAGTCCATTGGAAGGTTCGGCACTCGACAAGATCGAGAACAATCGATTCCTAGCAGCAGGTTTCGACATCGACAAAGAATTTCCGAGGGAAATGAAAATTTTGGAAATGAGTAGTGAAGAAAAATAAGGTTGAAACGATTTTGTTTGGGGAGTGGGAAAAATTATGGCCGATGGGGAGAAAAGGGAAGACATGGGGTTCGGTTTACAGGGATTTAACAAAGACATTGTGAGGAGATTTAAGGGCAACGACAAGAATGGCAGAATGTTAAAACCCAAAAGACTAAATGGCCAATTGAATGTTTAAGCAGATTGATCTGCCTATTAGTTGTTTTCTTGCTTCTTTACGGAAATGGGGTAGAAAGAGTAGAACGATAACATAGTTCACTTTGTTCTTCTCTTTATAAAGTAGCCAAAGACTTAAAAGAAAGACATTGCACAACAAGTGACCATTAAAAAATAATATACATACGAAAGAATAAAAAATAAGCAGAAATTGGAAGTAGAAAAGAACCAAAGAAAAATACCCAAAACTTCAAAATGCAATATGATCATAACAGATTGGTATCATCACGAACAGATCGAACAAACTCCAAAACAGATTTTGCATTGGGCGTCCAACTAAAATAAACAGCATCCATGCTCGCCAAAACGTTCCTAAGAAGTGACACCATTTCACAACAAGTAGCCAATGACTTAAAAGAAAGATATTGCACAACAAGTGACCATTAGAAAATAATAAACAGAAGAAAGAATAAAAAGATAAGCAGAAATTGGAAGAAGAAAAGAAATGGAAGAAAAATACCCCAAAACTTCAAAATGCAGTATGATCATAACAAATTTGTATCATCATGGACAGATCGAACAAACTCCAAAACAGATTTTGCAGCGGGCTTCCGACTCAGATAAACAGCCTCCATGCTCCCCAAAACGTTCCCAAGAAAGGATTAAGCTCCCTACAAAAAACAATGTAACTAACTCAAGGTAAAAAAAAAAAAACAGAACAAGAACACTAACCAACTTTTAAGGAATCAGCTCCCTGCCAACATGCATCACATCCCATAACTTTAATTTCTTCAAATACAAAGGATTTAACTCAAAGTAAAAAAAAAAACAGAACACGAACTCTAACCAACAAAAATAGAAAAACCAACCTTAACCCTTGATCCTTGCAGTCCATCGGGAGGTTCGGCACTGGACATGATCGAGAACGTTCGGTTCCCAGCCACAGGTTTGGCCATCGACAAAGATTTTCAGAGGGAAATGAAATTTTTGGAAATGGGTAGTGAACAAAAATAAGGCTGAATGATTTTGTTTGGAGAGTGGGCAAAATTCTGGCGAGTGAGGAGAAAAGGGAATACATGGGGTTCGGTTTACAGGGATTTTTCTTAATGATTGTTGGAAGAACAAAGAGATGTGACGAGGTAAATGTAATATTATATCTTCTAACCATTGTCAACTTAAATATGTTTTTTACTATAACCAGTGGGTTTGCTGAAATTGAATGATCAATCCATAAAATAAAAATTAAGTTGGAAGTAGAAGAAATGGGAGGAAGAAAAATACCCCAGAAGTTCTAAAAGCGATATGATCTCAATAAATTGTATCATGATGAACAGATCGAACAAGCCCCAAAACAGATTTTGCAGTGGGATTCCGACTCGGATAAACTGACTCCATGCTCAACAAAACATTCCTAATAAAGGATTCAGCTTGCTATCAACATGCATCACAACCCATGACGTTAAATTCTTCAAAACCAATGCAATTAAATCAAAGCAGAAAAAAACAGAACAAGAACTCAAACCAACGATAACAAAAGAATAAACCTTAACCCTTGATCCTTGCAGTCCATTGGGAGGTTCAGCACCGGACATGATCGACAACAATCGATTCCCAGCTGCAGGTTTCGGTATCGACAAAGAATTTCCAAGGAAATGAAAATTTTGGAAATGGGTAGTCAAGAAAATTAAGGTTGAGAGGATTTTGTGTGGAGAGTGGGAAAAATTCCGGCCGGGGGGAGAAAAGGGAAGACATGGGGTTCGGTTTACAGGGGTTTTTCTTAATGATTGTTGGAAGAACAAAGAGGTTGTGAGGAGATTTAAGGGCAACCAAAAGAATGGCAGAATGTTTGATCTGGCTTGCTTCTTTATGGAAATGTCGTAGAAACAGTAGAACGATGACATAGTTCCCTTTGTTTTTCTATTCACCAAAAAACCAATGACTTAAAAGAAAGACATTGCACCACATATGAGCATTAGAAAACAATATACATAAGAAAGAATAAATAATATGAATATGCAGATATTGAAAATGAAATTGGAAGTAGAAAAAAAAATGGAACGAAGAACAATACCCCAAAATTTCCAAATGCATTATGATCATAAAAAATTTGTATCAACATGAACTGATCGAATAAGCTCCAAAATGGATATTGCAGTGGGATTCCGACTCAGATAGGCAGTGTACAGTCTTGCCAAAACGTTCCTAAGAAAGGATCATCAAAACCCATAACTTTAAATTCTTCAAAAATAATGGAATTAAGTCAAGGCAGTACAATACGAAACAAAAACTCTAACCAACGATAAGAAAGAAATAAACCTTCACCCGTGATCCTTGCAGTCCATTCGGGGGTTCAGCACTGGACTTGATCGAGAACAATCAGTTCCAAGATGCAGGTTTCGGCATAGACGATGATTTTCCAAAAAGTGAAATGAATTTTTTGGAAATGGGTTGTAAAGAATTTGTTTCGAGAGTGGGCAAAATTCTGGCCGGCGTGGAGAAAAGGAAAGACATGGGGCTCCAATTCTAGGGATCTTTCTCAATGATTGTTGGAAGAACAAAGAGTTTGTGAGGACATTTAAGGGCAACGACAAGAATGGCACAATGTTAAATCCCAAAAGACTAAATGGCCAATTGAATGTTTAAGCAAATTGATATGCCTGTTAGGTGTTTTCTTGCTTCTTTACATAAATGGGGTAGAAAGAGTAGAACGATAACATAGTTCACTTTGTTCTTCTCTTTACAAAGTAGCCAACGACTTAAAAGAAAGACATTGCACAAATAGATACATATAAGTCTTAACTAGTCTAATAGCACCCTCCATTCATCTTCCCCTACACTGGCTATGGTATCAAAATTTTCAATTAAGTAATACGTCTACTAACGAACTTGAAAACAAAACACATCACACTAAAAAACACAAACATCACTTTAACCCAACAGAAGCAACTCTTTTTACCCTTGCACTCACTATCACATTACTATCATATTTGTCAACTGTCAAACTAACTCTTTTAAGTTATTTAGTGTGACTACAAAGTTATGAACACCATAATCTTAATTAAAACCTTTTAATAAATAAATGCCAAGTTACTACTCAAGAATGGCAAGGAATTCAAAAAACATGACAGCTATCCTAATTGGTTGAAAATGAGAAAAAGAAGACAACCTGTTTGGACTACAAAGCCAGCAGATATGATTCCTCAAATTTGACCATTCACTCTCCATACTCTACAAGTCTTCAAGCACATGATGCTGCCTACTTTCAGATGAGCAACATCATTCCGATCTTAACAGTCAGAAGAGCAAATCAAATCAATCCTAGCATATTCACAAATCACAACTAAAAAGTACAAACATTACAAAATAAAACATGCAGCGATATCAACAAGCATTCTGATAAATAATTAGCCAATTAATTGACATTACAAAATAAATAAAGAAAAAAATCATTGGAAAGATCACTGCTTAAATGAAATTTGAAATATCTCCCAATAGTTTTGATCGGTTGCCCGAGTTGTGAGAGTGATCGGTTGATATTGCGTGCTTCCTTCAAGCGCTCCCCAGCTGCACCTGTTAGCTTCTGCCTCCGGAACCAGGTAAATCAATAAGATTTATTCTACTTGTTTTAAAGCTACTTAAACCATCTGCCAGTCTCTGCACAATAAAGTACTAGTCAGAAATGTACCTTGTCTCATACTGAGTTACTTTTTCACATGATTTTTGCTAGCAGGATAAATTAGTTTAAGCTCTAGAAGGGAGTTACTTTTTCACATGATTTTTGCTAGCAGGATAAATTAGTTTAAGCTCTAGAAGGAACCAACTTATCCCCTTAAGGGAAACCAAAACAAATAATTAAGAATAATGAGGATACGAAGTGGTCCTCGAGAGTAACCAGTTACAAACCTAATGAAAAAAGCAAGATACAATTGTTATATTTCTGAAGTTCAGTTTTTCTTTAAGCCAACTTGAGACAAGAAGTAACCAACTGATGTGTAATGAAAATACTCACTTCAGAAATTTCTTTTGGTTTTCCACTGAGAAACTTTTGATAACTTCCCAAAACATCTAAAAATTCAAATTCTGAAGTTCCCACATTTGGTTTTTCAATCCAGCAGAAGCATAAAAGAACATCATTAAAAAAGTGAAGATATTTCTCCGTTTCCTATCACAAATTTCTTGATCATGGTTGTGCCTGACCAAACAGAGCATTACAAACAATACAAGTCCAAAGTTTGTTTTCATAGTCATAGAAACATAAGAGAGGACTAGAAGTCTGAATAATGGTAATCAATTTATCACCCAGTTTCAAACACTAATACAGGCATATACATTGTATGAATTCGAAATTAATTGAAAAATATTAAAAAGAATCTAAACGATGACCAACTCCCTAAACTCCAAAGACTTCAAAACCATCTCCCAATTACCCGGGTGAGATCTTCCAACATCATCTACAATTATGAAATTCCGATTGCACTACAATAAATCTAGTATTCGATATCCTAAACCAAGAATTGTTCAACCTCCAAAGGAAGATTAATTGTAACTAATCTTCTTGCAAGATTTCAAATTTTCAAAATTTTGTCGAACACAATATGCAAAACAATTACGCAAAACAATTACGCAGAAAAGAAAAGAAACAAAAATACATATATAGAAAAAAGGGTTTAATAGAACTTACCCTATGATAACCACTTGAATAAGTAGTATGTGTCCGTAGCTCATCAACATCCAAGCTGTCCAGTGAACCTGATATTGAAAGCTGAAATGAAATAGACCAGTCAAAGACAGCAACTCGATTGTCTTACTGACCAAACCAAGTTGGCTCTTTGCTTTTTTATGGGATTTTTCTAATGTATATTGCATGTGTTGTTTGTTTTTTTATAGCTCTTGATTGTCTAACCTTTTTACGTTTTGCATTTGCAAGTCTCTCTTTTGTTTCTTTGGTATGCAATGTGGTAACAAGGTCTTGCTAGAACCGGTGGGCTAACCTTTCTATGGTTCTAAACTTAGTTTCTAAGTTTGACTGCTCCCTTCGGAGTGACAACAAGCCTCGTTTTCCCCCTACTATGGAACGGGGAGGATTCCTCCTCTTTTCAAAGCCCTCGTCAAACTCAATGCTAAGTTTGACTGCTCCCTTCGGAGTGACAACAAGCCTTGTTTTCCCCCTAATGTGGATCGGGGAGGATTCCTCCTCTTTTCAAAGCCCTCATCAAACTCGATGCTATGTTTAGAACGCTAAGAGTAGGTGGTCTGGTTTTGGTTAGGCCAAAAGTGAAGTTTTCCCCCATTTTTTATGGGCTTTTTCTAATGTATATTGGATATGTTGTTTGATTTTTTTTATAGCTCTTGATTGTCTTACTGTTTTATGTTTTGCATTGTCAAGTCTCTCTTTTTTTTCTTTGGTATGCAATGTGGTAACTAGGCCTTGCTAGAACCGGTGGGCTAACCTTTCTATGGTTCTACATTTAGTTACTAATTAAGTTTGATTGCTCCCTTCGAAGTGACAATAAGTTTTGTTAATGTCGACCCTTTTCTAAAGGGATTTAGTTCATTGTGGCTAGACAAGAGGCTTCTAACTCATGTTTGACAAGACAAATTTGTTAAAACCATCCCAGTTTCTAAAGAGTGCCTCCTATCCTTTTTTACTCTATCTAGGCTAGGTTTGGACTAAGTGCATCATAGGTAAGTCACGACAAAGCAACAAAGGAAGACAAAGCTAGAAAAGTATCCATGCACTTATTTATTATACATGCAATCAAGCATTCACAACACACATACCATTTTCTCAATCATGCATTCACATCTCAATAAGAAATAGCTAAAAGGAGCTTAAAACAAAAAAGACAGCAGCTTATGCTCAAATTTCAGCACATATACTCATCAAAATTCAGAATTTCACATCATAAACCCGAGCTCAGTGCTCAAGGGTTGCCAATCATGCTTTTTATGCAAGATCTAATTAAGCTAAGAGGGTATAATGCTCATTATTGTATGGAAAGAATTCTGAAATTTTTTGAAATTTGGGCAAAATTTGAACCCCCAAGTTTACACTAAACATGCAAGCTAAGCAAGCCATTACCCACACCCACTCAAAAAATTGCTTTTTCTGTCCTAAAAGCTTTTGAAAATCAAAGTAAATGGAGAAAAATAAGGGGGGAACTTTGGACTCCCCTGGAAGGATCGACATCCTTGACTTTGGTTTGAAGCTTGCATGGATAAACCTTTTCATTCCTTTTTCATTGATTATTCATCATTGTTCCTGAAAATCAAAGGAAATTCTCTCAATTTTATATATTACTAAAATTAGGATACATATAAGTCTTAACTAGTCTAATAGCACCCTCCATTCATCTTCCCCTACACTGGCTATGGTATCAAAATTTTCAATTAAGTAATACGTCTACTAACGAACTTGAAAACAAAACACATCACACTAAAAAACACAAACATCACTTTAACCCAACAGAAGCAACTCTTTTTACCCTTGCACTCACTATCACATTACTATCATGTTTGTCAACTGTCAAACTAACTCTTTTAAGTTATTTAGTGTGACTACAAAGTTATGAACACCATAATCTTAATTAAAACCTTTTAATAAACAAATGCCAAGTTACTACTCAAGAATGGCAAGGAATTCAAAAAACATGACAGCTATCCTAATTGGTTGAAAATGAGAAAAAGAAAGTTAGCCAGACAACCTGTTTGGACTACAAAGCTAGCAGATACGATTCCTCAAATTTGACCATTCACTCTCCATACTCTACAAGTCTTCAAAGCACATGATGCTGCCTTCTTTCAGATGAGCAACATCATTCCGATCTTAACAGTCAGAAGAGCAAATCAAATCAATCCTAGCGTATTCACAAATCACAACTAAAAAGTACAAACATTACAAGTACCAGTCCGTTGAATATAGAAACGTGATACTCATGCTTTTCCATCCTAAACAACAGAACTATCTGCACTTCGATTTACAAATTCATTGGCTTTTTCCGACAGTGCCCACAACTGTTAGTTGTTACAGGTATACTTCTTTTATTTATTTATACTAAATTCAATAATACCATATTCCAGATATTAGCAACATTATTTTAGCATTACCTTGGATCGGGATTCAACAACACAGGTAAAAAAAGCAGTATGTGATAGCGAACTCTCAGGAACGGTCGGGTTAGAAGAGGGAGGCCTAGGTGGAAGCGGGCTCTTCAGGATTTGGAATCGAAAACCGATCTGACGGTGGAGAATTTTCTTTGGAAGACTTGGGTTTCCGAGGGGGTCTGCGGCCCTTGATTTCGGCACCGTTAAGGCTAGAAGAAGAAGAAAGTGGTGGATCGACGAGATGGGTATCTCGCAAGACAGAGTTTCTTGGCTGCTTCACGTTAGAGAGGAAGAGCGAAATTTTGGAGGTATAGGAAGAGCGAAACGGAATTTGAGAGATAGGAAATCGCAGGGTTTGAGGAAGACGAAGAAGAGAAGGGGAGATGAGAGGCAGAGTAAACCGATCGAGAAGAAAAAGGGGAAAGAAATTTGAAATAAAAGAGAACGTTGAGGTTGAAGAAGAGGGGAAAGAAAATTGACCGTTGAGGTTATTTAATTTTTGGATTAAATATTTTCTATGAAAATTAAAAAAGAAAAAGTTAAAAGGCAAATATTTTCTACTTTTTTTTATTATTTATTCTATGAAAATTCAATAATAAAAAAGCATCTATATTTGCTTTTAGTATGGTTCACATTTTTATTTATTTGACAAAAATCTAACTAAATTATCATTCATTTTGACCTAATATTGCAAATATAAATTTATATTTTGCATCTTAACTACTCTTTGGCATTTATAATATCATTGTTCCGCACCTCAATTTTTTTATTGTTGTCAAAAATAAACCTAATCCAAAATGAATTAGCAAATTAGGGAATAAATGTAATCATTGTTTTTGGGAGTTTGAGTTCGACCGTGATTATTGTTGAATAATTTTATTTGGGATGCAAGTTTTTCACTTAGACATGGACATTTTGCTATTTTAGCAATTTAAATTTAAATTTTTCTTTTATCAAAAGTAAACCTCTTGTTTTAATGTTTTTCTGGTCATCCCTTTTAAATACAACTAATGACAAATGAATATAACAATTAAGAAATTCGTAGATATATAACAACATTTTAAACTAATTGCTGCAGTTATTTTAAATCACATATGTCATTCGCTTATAAAGCATAAGAGTCTATTAACGATATAAATCTATCACAAATATATTTTGCTACATTTACAATTTTTAAAAGATATTGTTATATACTTAATTATTATTTATAAAACTGCTAATCCATTATACTTACCCTAAGTTAAATGAATAATGTCAAAAGTAAGTTTACTACGAAGGTAATTTGTGTGACCCTTTTATCCTAATGTAGGAAGTTTGTTCCACTCCATACCATTATTGAACTAAGAAGATTAAGTGTGTATTAGTATGTTTAAACAAGTATAATTATAGCAAATTCTATGAGTGATATATTTATATTAGCAATACAATATGTGTTACATATGCAAATATTTTGTATCTAATCGTTGTATTTGCAATTAACTCCATTAAAATATACAAATATAAACAGAACTCTTTAACCTGAGTTTAGCTAGGATCACAAACTACAAAAAGAAAGTATGGAATATATTTAATTTGTTTTTTTTTTCTTTGAAGAAAATTTGGTGTGTAGCACATTATATATTTTTCTTTCCTTTAAAAAACAGTATTGATCTTATAATATACGGCCTTGCACAATGTATTCACCATAAAGATCATATAATTGTAGAGATGTATAGAAGGTCTGATAAACAACATAAACGAAAAGTTCTAATCCTTGAAATTGTAAACATTACCCATATCCTACAATAAAAGTCACATCAACTTGATATTTGTTGAAATTTAACAAAAATGAAAAGAAAGCAACGATAAACCAATGACGATGGAAGAAGATACAGTTTTCAAACACAACCAGCTATCCAAATTATTCATAATATGGTATTAGAAAATATATTGCAATTTGTAACCTCATAAGTTTATAAACAGAGTCAAAATTAAAGGAAATTTTTTTATCAAGCTTATATTAGGACTTTATACTACTTATATGTAATTCTTAAGTTTTCTTCTTTTAGCTATAAAAGACACAAATTAAGAAAAAAAAATGACTTGATTGTCCATGTAAAGTTATGCCCCAACTTTTTTTCTTCTAACTTAAGAAAAGGAACACCAACAAATATCTATCCCCATAAACTAAAAAGCATAGGAAAATGATAGTAAAAGTAAAATCAACTTTTTCTGTTATCTTTTTCCTTCATTCATTTACTTCTAATTGAAAATAAACCAAAAGTCTAAAACCGATCAAATTATTGAAAACGAAAAAACAAGAAACATAACAGTGTGGAGAGGTAGTTATTATCAAGTATTTGATTTTGTTTAATAGATTCCAGTTGTGACAACCACAACAATTGTATGCATGAAGTTCATCATTCAAACAGATTCTGACAACAAATTTCAACACATCTGCAAGGCGAAAGAAGATAGGAATTAGGATAACAAGGTAATTAGAACACTGAAATAAATTTTAAAAATAATTTTAGTGCCGATTGCTACTATAAGCATAATTATCTGCTTGTATAATTGTCTTGCATGATCTGACAAATACATTATGGTATTTGATATTCCATTCAGGTTGTATCTTGCATGTTACCAACAAAATCATGTGCTTAGTGATAAATTACTCTTAGACTGAGAAATACTCGAAAAAAATCAAGAGTAACAACTCTTAGTTTCCCAGAAAAATTGAAACAAAATCATGACAAACCAACAACAAGAACTTCATAAACTTGTCTGATGAAAGCAACTCAAGAACAGTCTCAATGCAGATCATACATGAGTTCTTTGCTAAATATTTCCAAAGGCTAAAAAGAGTTAAGGAAAAAAAGAAAAACAATAATTACCTGTAATTTTCGTTGGTTCATGATCTTCTCTTGTCATTCCCTCACTTTAATCTCATAACTGAAAAGGAAAAGAGGAGGGAGGGGTGATTAAACTCATGCATGTACATAATGTCGAAACCAGCAAAATTACCACCCTATTAACTATGAAAGTCTGGTTGTGGTCGAAGTAGGGTGAAAGTCAGTGTAGATTAGGATAGATGTCACCGTGAAGCTCACTGTCGGTTGGGGGAGAACATAAAAATTGACTTTTTTCTTTTATAACAGGCTGACTGACCTACAGGCTGGGGTGAACTGGCTGGCAAGGAGGAAGTGACATGCTACCACTAGGTTGTGTTAGGTGTGAACAATGGACAATGGTGGCTAGAAGTGAGGGAAGGGCTTTGTCAAAGGGTCGTGCAGGGCTGAACTCCAACTGTCCAATATTAGTTTGTTCGGTTACTTTATTTTGTTTCACCCATATCAATGTCTGCAAAAATTCCCACAATATATAGTATCAGACAGTTCTTATTTCACAATTTATAGTGAACTTATGGAATAGTTTACCTCTAGCATGATGACTATTGTAGTCGTAGAAAGTATGCATACGGCCCTGTGTTTCTGTTTGAGGAACACGTTGAACTCAATGAAAACCAGACTCTTATTTCGATTTACTGTAGACACGTTATCCTTTGATTTCTGTCACATAAGTTTCGTGTCCCCCCTTTTCAGCCAGAAAAGTAAACAACGAAAATTCTTCAATATATATACAGAAAGCACTAGGATATTGACTTCTGGGATGTCTGGAGGCACATACCTTAGAACTTGAAACAGGGAAAAACTTCCATGAATTCCGCTCACTGTATTTCTGGTACATACGGACATGTTATATAATTGGAAAAAATGAGTTAGAGAAGAAGAAACGACAATGTAGAAAAATGTATTTGAGAAAAGAATGGGGTAAAATCAAAGCAGGACAGGAACGGAAGAGACATCAGAGTTTGGACTATGTAACTTTTAAGTTTTACAAAGCCTAACTATCCTATTCACTGTTCAATTTTCTATACACTTATAAGGCCTAAATTGTTGGTAAGAAAAGATTGGAGCATAGGTCACCTCTAATGGATTGATGAGAAAATTCAAAATTTAACATCTTAGTCGTATCTTTTGAATAAAAATAAAAATAAAGCCCATCTTAGTTGTAATTATGTAAAAAAAAAAAAAAAGACAATTAATGTGATTATTCATGAATTGATTTGGGTGGGCTATTTCAAGATAAAAGTATCAAACAAAAGACTAGAATGGGTTATTTAGTTATGTAATCATAACTGCCATTTCTCCTCCATAAGAAAAACAAACAATTTCTCTAAATTTCATCTATATATATATGTACTTATCAAATGAATCATATCAATAAGGACGGGAAACAACAAAGAAAAATTAAAATGGCCAATAACTCTTGTCTCATTATTATCTCTCTCGTTGGAGTTCTTTCGTTCACTATCATTTCAAATGTGGCATCATCTAATGACGTCGTTTCCACCATCTGTCCAAAAACCTCAAATCCACAATTTTGTTCAAGTGTGTTGAAATCTGCAGGCACTACAAATCTAAAAGGCTTGGCTGTATACACCTTAAACCTTGCTCGTACAAATGCTGAAAAATCTTTGACTCTAGCCAACTCACTAGCAAAAACCGCCACCAATCCTCAACTTAAGCAACGATATTCGTCTTGTGCTGAGAGCTATGATGAAGCTATTGGTGACATAGAAAATGCCCAAAAGGACTTGGCACTTGGGGACTTTACTGGTGTCAATATTGTAACTTCTGGTGCCATGACTAATATTGGTGACTGTCAGGATAAGTTCGCACAGCCGCCTAAGGATACATCGTTGCTTTTGAAGAATGGCAAGACTCTAAATGATATATGCAGCATTATTTTGGTTATATCCAATCTTCTTTGAAGGCTATGTACTTGAAGATTTTAATCAATAAATAAAATGAAGTTTAATTTTTAAAATAATAACATTACAGTGGGATGGTGATCGGAATTGATTACTTTGGTTAAAATTTAAAATTAGATAAAAAAAATCAATTAATAGATAATTCCAACTAATCAAAATAACTAAATAAAAGACGAGATTTGAAAATATAATATCCTAATAGACACTAATAGACTTATATTAATAGATAATTTCCTGCCGATGAAAAATTACTAAAGTTGTACTATATTTTATAAATATTTTAAAACATTACATAAACACTAATTAAAGTTGGGTTTAGTAGCAAAAAGTTACAAATTTATGGACACCTTCTTTTAGGGAAAAAATACAGAGTAATATTACCTTGACATGATGTAAACTAAATTTTCAGCGTTGAAATCTCTACTATATTAAATGCGCTCGTGGAGAAAAAAATTATATACATCTATTTTATTCTTAAATTGTCGAAAAAAATTTATATTACTTTTTGTGATCTAACGTAGTTGTGACTTTTCTATTGTAAGTGTCCATTTTAATGTTTGGAAAGAAGATTTTTCCAATTTTTTAGTTTACAAAATAAAGTTCTATATTTTAAAAAATAAAACCTTATGTCGAATATGTGTAACTAATATTGATAGGATGTGACTAGTTGATCTTCGAGATACGATGCATTCTGTTTAGAGTGGAGATGGTTGCACACACATCAAATTGGTGCATTGATTCCTCCAAACTTACATGTAAAATGTACGTGTAAAAGAAAAACAAAATAAACTCTTGCAGTTACACATTAGAAAAAAAAAACGTCACGAAATCCCAAAGTTCAAAAGAAAACAAACACACACAAAAGGGGATTTAATTGATTCAAAGTAGTAACGAATTAATGGTGAAAAATTGCATCATTTCTTGTGATTTCACATTGACATATTAGAATAAAAAATTATCGTATTCTATATATTACAATATTGGATCAAATATTAATACATTAATTCAATTATTTAATTACTACAACAATGAATTTCTTTTTCTTTTTTAAATAATAATTTTACCATTAATATTGTATAATATTTGTTTATTATATGCTAAAGCATATTTAAAAATTAAATAGAATTAAGATATTTCACGTGAATATGTGCACGTGTTTCAATTGAAAAGATTGAAACAATAGTCACAAATGATTTTTTCATAAAACAAAACATTTGTAACCAAATCTAAATATGCACTTTCATAATAAAGGACCAAAACTCATATTGCGTAGAATTGAGCATGGTTTAAATGAAATTATTAAGAAAATACTTACACTTCACACCAGGTTTTTTGGCAACATATATAGTGAGAAAATTCAAAATTTACCCTCTTACTTGTATCTTTTCAATAAAAAAGTGCATCTTAGTTGTAATTATGTCAAAATAAAATAAAAAAAAGAACCCGTCAATTAACATGGTTATTCATTAATTGATTTGGGTGAACTTTTTGAAGATAAAAATTCCCTATTCTGGTGGTTGAGGAGCTTTTCGATGAATTAAATGGAGCAAACTGGTTTTCAAAGATTGATTTAAAGGCGGGGTTCCATCAGATCAAAATGTGTGGAGAAGACATCGAAAAAACAGCATTTCGAACACATGATGGACACTATGAATTTATGGTTATGGCATTCGGCTTAACTAATGCCACATCCACTTTCCAAGCTCTAATGAACTCAATATTTAAACCATTTTTGCAGAAGTTCATATTAGTATTTTTCGACGACATACTAATCTACAGTGAGAACTTGGAAAATCATCTGAAGCACATTGGGTTAGCATTGGAAATCCTGAGAAAGAATGAGTTATATGCAAACCAGAAGAAGTGCAGCTTCGCGCAAGAACGTATTGATTATTTGGGTCATATCATTTCAGGACAAGAAGTTGAAGTGAACCCCGAGAAAATCAGAGCAATCAGGGAATGGCCTATACCCAGTAATATAAGAGAGGTACGAGGATTACTAGGCCTCACCTGTTACTAAAGAAAGTTCGTTCAGCACTATGGCTTCATTGTCGCACCATTGACTCAACTACTTGGGAAAGGGGGATCCAGTGGACTGAGGAGTCTAAGGAGGCATTCCAACAACTACAGAATGCCATGATGACCCTGCCCGTTTTGGTGTTGCCTGATTTCAATGCCACCTTTGAAATGGAAACAGATGCATCGAGATATAGGGTAGGAGTCGTACTCGTCCAAGCCAAGCGCCCCATAGCATACTTTAGCCATACGTTAGCCTTAAGAGATAGGGCCAAGCCTGTATATGAAAGGGAATTAATGGCAGTAATCTTGCCTGTGCAACGATGGCGACCATATCTGTTGGAAAGAAAATTTATTGTGAAGACCGATCAGAAATCCTTGAAGTTCTTATTACAACAAAGAGTGATACAGCTTCAGTATCAGAAATGGGTAGCGAAGCTAACGGGATACTCATTTGAGGTGGTCTACAAACCCGGCTTGGAGAATAAAGCAGCAGACGCCTTGTCTTGGATGCCTCCTACAGTTAACCTCGGTAGCATAACAGCTCCTACATTGGTTGACATTCTGGTGATTAAAAAGGAAGTCGAAGCGGATGAAAAGTTGAGCAAAATAATGGAAGAGCTACAAGCAATGGAAGAAGGAACAGAGGGTAAATTCTCCATCCGAAAAGGTATGTTAAGATATAAGGATAAGTTTGTGCTGTCCAAAACATCTACATTGATACCCACAATCCTACATACTTACCATGATTCGGTACTTGGAGACCATTCTGGATTTTTACGCACATACAAACGACAAACTGGTGAGCTATATTGGGAAGGAATGAAGGCGGATGTTGAGAAGTATTGTGAGGAATGTGTAATATGTCAGAAGAACAACTCCCTAGCACTATCCCCCACCGGACTGCTGCTGTCCCTGGACAGTCCAAACAATATTTGGAGCGATATATCTATGGACTTTATCGAGGGCTTACCAAGATCGAATGGTTTCGAAGTCATCTTTGTAGTGGTGGACAGATTCAGCAAATATATTTGTTAAGGAGATTGTCCGACTTCATGGCTTTCCCAAATCGATAGTGTCCGACCGAGATAAGGTATTCTTGAGCAACTTTTGGCAAGAAATGTTCAAAATGGCAGGCACCCGATTAAATCGAAGCACCGCTTATCACCCTCAGTCGGATGGGAAAACTGAGGTGGTTAATAGGGGAGTGGAGACGTATCTGCGATGTTTTTGTGGAGAACGGCCTAAGGAATGGTCAAAATGGATACATTGGGCTGAATATTGGTACAACACTACTTTTTAGAGATCCGTAGGGGTCACTCCATTTCAGGCTATCTATGGACGTATGCCACCACCATTGATGTTTTATGGTGACCGGGACACTCCAAACACTACCTTAAACGAATAGCTCAAGGCATGAGTTGAAATTCTGGGAGTCCTAAAAGAACACTAATTCGTCGCACAGGACAAGATGAAAAATAACGTAGACTTGAAGCGTCATGATGTGGAGTATGCAGTTGGCGATATGGTCTTCCTGAAGATTAGGCCCTATAGACAGATCTCATTACGACAAAAGAAAAATGAGAAACTATCCCCCAAGTTCTTTGGGCCTTATACGATTGTGGAACGCATCATACTGGTTGCGTATAAGCTAGAGTTGCCAGCATCCGCTTCCATCCATCCAGTGTTTCATGTGTCCCAACTCAAAAAAATGGTTGGTGATCATCAACTTGTACAGACAGACATGCTGCCTTACGTTACTGAAACTCATGAGTGGAAATCTATACCGGAGGAAATATCTGGGTACTCGAAGAATAAAAGAGGAAGCTGTGAGGTTTTGATTAAATGGCAAGGTCTCCCTCCTCATGAGGCAACGTGGGAAGATTATGACAAGCTCCAGTACAGCCTAGAAGCAAAAAGAAAGGCGTTAAACATAACACAGGCCGGCAAAATCATACTCAGAACAGAATATATTCTATACTGACATTATTTTAGATATGCTCAGAATCATGCTTCTGCCTCAAAAAGTCAAAATAAGCTAGAGAGAGAGAAAGAAAAAGAGAGATGAACAAAAGGATTTTGGAACTTCCTCTTTGTGAGTGTGTGTGTGTGGCAGCTGTAAATTAATTTCCTATGAGTTTCCTTAACACCCAAATGTTGTAGGGTCAAGCGGATTATCCCGTGAGATTAGTCGAGGGTGTGTGAGCTGGCCTAGACACTCACAAATATCAAGAAAAAGAAAACCTTGCCACCCATCCACTTTGCAACAAAGATTCATGAAATTAAGGGGTAAAAGGAAAAAGGTATAGAAGCGGATAGCATCTTGGCTTCTTATTAAAATGGAATAGTGTAACCAGACCTGGAATTTGTAAAGCATCCATCCCAGGTAATTCTTCCAATTTCAATCCTCCAACCCTCTTCCTAACACAAGTAAATTAGAGACAACTTATCAAATAGAAGACCAACAGTCAACATAGGAATAAAAGTGCACATTATCATGAGGTATGAACAAATAAATTAAAGATGTACATAAGTCGCTAAAATCATACTCAGAACAGAATATATTCTATACTGACATTATTTTAGATATGCTCAAAATCATGCTTTTGCCTCAAAAAGTCAAAATAAGTTAGAGAGAGAGAGAGAGAGAGAAAGAGAGATGTACCAAAGGATTTTGGAACTTCCTCTTTGTGAGTGTGTGTGTGTGTGGCAGCTGTAAATTAATTTCCTATGAGTTTCCTTAACACCCAAATGTTGTAGGGTCAAGCGGATTATACCGTGAGATTAGTCGAGGGTGTGTGAGCTTGCCTAGACACTCACAAATATCAAGAAAAAGAAAAACTTGCCACCCATCCAATTTGGAACAAAGATTCATGAAATTAAGGGGTAAAAAGAAAAAGGTATAGAAGCGGATAGCATCTTGGCTTCTTATTAAAATGGAATAGTGTAACCAGACCTGGAATTTGTAAAGCATCCATCCCAGATAATTCTTCCAATTTCAATCCTCCAACCCTCTTCCTAACACAATTAAATTAGAGACAACTTATCAAATAGAAGACCAACAGCCAACATAGGAATAAAAGTGCACATTATCATGAGGTATGAACAAATAAATTAAAGATGTACATAAGTCGCTAACATCATACTCAAAGCAGAATATATTCTATACGGACATTATTTTAGATATGCTCAGAATCATGCTTCTGCCTCAAGAAGTCCAAATAAGCTAGAGAGAGAGAGAGAGAAAGAGAGATGAAAACAAAAGGATTTTGGAACTTCCTCTTTGTGAGTGTGTGAGTGTGTGTGTGGCAGCTGTTGTGGGGCACCTATTCAACTTATACTGAGACAGTCTTGAAGCAAATAACTCCAATTCTTGGGGATCAACAATTCTTTCCTGTTCTGCCGTCCAGACACGTACTACTCCATCTAAACAAGCTGTGACAATATCTCCATTTTCCAAAAACTTGGCATCCCAAACGCAACCAGGATGCTCAATGCTCTAGACACAAATTCCATCTGCAACAAAATAATCCAACTTCGTGATACTAAAATGCTATTAGGGTTTAGGGTTTATAAATAATTATAGTATAATAAACATAATTCAAATTTAAAAATCAAGCTACAAAAAAAAAAAAAAAAAAACCCACTCTCTTAAAGAAATTCAATTCAACACATAAACTTCAGCCAACTTCAACACCCCTTCAGGGCTTCACCAGTCCTTCGCCTTTCCACTAAAAGTTAGTCATCTCTTCCCAACCAAATGCTCCATCAAACAGACTTCAAATAGATAGAGAAACATTTCTCATAAATACATGAAAGGTTCAACTCACAAACTCGGTTTGGCCACAGTGAAGGATCTTAAACGAAGCTCAGTATCTCATAATTATGATAGAACACCACAGCAGTGTTCGTATATGTTGATATAATATGAAAACTTACACAAATTATTGAGACTCTTCGTGGATCAATAGAGTATTGATCGCGATTACAGATTCAAAGCAAAAATTACTCAAACTAATAGCAACCAAATAAAAGACTCAAGGACAATTCAAAGATGAACTTGGACCCTCTGCTTTCCCTCTCTCAAGGAGTAATGCAGATTTCCTTCCTCAAAGTTCCACACCCCTTCCCTCTGTAGCTTCCTTTCTTTTATCTCTTTCCTCTAACTCCCGGCCCTACCAAAGTGGTCCCCCCTGGTAGGTTCTTGTTTCACCTGCAAAAGATTCAACCCACACCCACACCCACACAAATACACAGAATATTTCCAGCACACTCACAAACACAATACAACGGAGAGAGGCTGATATATGTGTGTATATATATTCAATATGGAATCATAAGCTTCAACCAAGTAAGAGGGTTGCTCTCTCCCCAATGAACAACGTTCATTCAAAATACATAATAACCAAGATAATCAACCCTAGCAAAAAACGCCTATATATATATTCCCTTTCTGCTGCTGCCACGTGTTGTTAGGACCACTGGTCATCCTAACAACCATGTTGTCTAGGTGGAATTTTTATTATTTTTACCCCTCCTTTGGTAAACTTGGGTGATTGGAGGCCTAGTGTAACGGACATACTTGTCCAAGGTGTGTTTACCTATGGCCGTATGCTCCGATTAGCCCCAATTTATCTTGTCTTTATGTCTTGTATGTAGTTTAGGTAGTTGCTTTAAATTTCAAGTCGATATGCTTGGGTGTGACGTTTCGGCATTTTCATATGCAAGCCTACCAGAGATGAAAATGTTAAAAATGTACTATAGGGGAGGCATACCTGTTGAATCCCCGCCCAAGCCTTGTCGTACACTTTGCAATCTATGCTTTCTTATTGCAATTGACAGTCTTCAATGCTTGTTTTAACAATGTTTTCAATCAATTTAATCATCTTTCACGTTTTCTAAAAATATTTTCCAAGAACGTGAGGGGAGGTTGAAGCATGTGTTGAAGTTGTCTGCGATTTGTGGATTTTGATCGGCTGACTTGTTCGTCGAGCTAGAACAAGTGCCGCACTATCGTTCACATCGTGTTTGAAGAATTACGATTGTGACACCTAGCACCCTCTCTATTATTTCCCACCATCGTTACGTGTGATATTAATTTTACCTTCATCATCACGTGTGTTATTATTTTTATTTCTCCTACTATATTTAAATATCAACGGGGGCCTAACGGATTATGAATTAGATTTTATTCTTTTAGATTGGAGTCCCATTTTTGTAGCTTACTGGGATCCTTTTGCCGAAGTTCTTTAATCCTCTAGTAAATATTTAACTTTCTTTATTAAAAAAAAGGAAGAAGAAGAAAGGAATAACAAAAACTGACAAACTCCTTTAGATTGAAGTATTAACCTTTCCATATCTTTGCCGAACAATCTTCACTCCCACTAACAATGACTTCGGAAGCATGTGAATCCACTGAATACACAATGGAAGTGTCACCAACCATCTCCATCAATGTTTCACCACTTAGTGCCCATAACCTAATGGAACTGTCTAAATGGAAAAGAAAATCAAAGTCAACTTTCTAATTAATTCAATATTCTAATATAAAGAATATAACAAATAGTCCTCCCATGTGAAATGAAAAGTGGTTCTACAGATTCAGAGAAGGCAATAGAAATCACTCATTTTAATATCATTTAATATTTCATCAACAACCTATAGAGTTTATTAATCTTTTTCTTTCCTACTAAAGAAGCTCTAATTTATTACTCTAGGAATGGTCCTTTCTAACTTATATACAGGTAACAAAAAATAAATTGAAGAAATACTCTGAGCTTTTCCATTTAGAAATCCCAATGAGCAAAGACTAAAGTCTTCCCGGGTTCTTAGGATGCCAAACTCCTCTCATTGGATAGACATCAATATATCTTAGATGAGAAGCTACCTTGAATAGCCTTGCTTCCTCAGCATATAAACATAAATATATTTGTTGTATTCAATCAAAAATAAAAGATAAGCTTGTTCTGAAACCAATTCCAAAAATTTCTTCGAAAATATGCTGGGAGAGTTGTTGTTGTTTAAATACTTGGTCCTTCGAAGGTTGGAATTACAATGTAACTTTTCACATATTCATGAAAAGTTATGATTCTTATTATGAAAGAATGAAACTTCGAACTAGTTCCTAAAGGTAGTACTTTTAGCTGATGTGGCAATTTGGATCAGCCATGTACGGTTGCATTCTGTTGGAATTCTTTCCTTTTTTCTAGGCTTTTTCCTTGTTAGAATCCTAGAATAATTATGGAAAGATTATGGGAATGTATTCCTTATTTTCCTAAATCTTTTCCTTTTTTATTCCATTGTGTACTCTATTTATTCTCCCTTGTACCTATTGCTTTATTCATTAGAAAATAATAACAACACAAACAATCGTGGTTTTTCTCCCGGTACTCGGGTTTCCACGTAAATTGGTGTGAACTCGTTGTCTCTCTTTTCAATATGGTATCAGAGCGGGACAATGAAAACACCCTAGAAACCAAAAAAACCAAACCACTTATGAAAATCAAACAGAAGGGACAGCCATCAATTTTAGTGCTGCCGTAGCTGCTGCCATCGATGCTCGGATGAGTGCTGCCATGGACGAATTATTAAGCCGGCTACAGAAAACGTCCGAAAATAATTTTTCGTCATTACCGCAGCCGTCCGCGCCGCCACCGGACCACCACGCGCCGTCGCCGGACCACCACGCGCCGTCGCCGGACCACCACGCGCCGCCGCCGGACCACCACGCGCCTGGTTTTCTTCCTCAGACGGCGCCGACCATCCCATCTGTCCAACCCTTTCCTTCGTCCGCGGCCTTTATTGCTCCCCACGCCCCGATTTATGTTCTGCCATCTAATTCCAATCGGCTACCACCGCTTCTGCCGTCAAATCTGTATGGCCAGCCACCCAATGATCCTAGCTACCATCCCGATGTTAAAAACTCTCAAATTCACTCAACATTTGAGGTTGGTGAATCTTCGGCATATTCTAACCGTAACGTGCAAGCTTCCTCGGGAATAGTTCATCAACAATTGGAAGGGCTTCGACAACAGATAGCAGCACTTGAGGCTACCTTAGGGACGACATCCACTCTACCGATGTATTCTGAGAATCCGGTAAACTCGTTCTCTAATGTATCCTCTCCTTATTTGACTAATACGGTGGCTCAGTCTTCCATGTATCATCTTTCAGGAGAAAAGTTGAATGGCAACAACTATTTCTCATGGTCTCAGTCAGTAAAGATGGTCCTCGAAGGACGACAAAAATTTAGCTTTCTGACAGGGGAAATACCTCGCCCCCAACCGGGCGACCCACATGAACGATATTGGAAGGCAGAAGACTCTATTCTTCGATCCATATTGATCAATAGTATGGAACCTCAAATTGGCAAGCCGTTATTGTTTGCTGCAACAGCCAAGGATATTTGGGACACAGCCCAGACACTTTACTCAAAACGTCAGAATGCCTCTCGTCTATACACGCTGAGAAAGCAAGTTCATGAATGCAAGCAAGGAACCATGGATGTCACATCCTTTTTCAATAAGCTTTCTCTTATATGGCAAGAAATGGACCTATGCAGAGAACTAGTCTGGCGTGATCCCACTGATGGTGTACAGTACTCGAGAATTGAAGAGAATGACAGGATTTATGACTTTCTTGCTGGTCTTAATCCTAAGTTTGATGTAGTTCGAGGGCGTATACTAGGTCAAAGACCGATTCCCTCCCTGATGGAAGTTTGCTCTGAAATCCGCCTCGAGGAAGATCGCACAAGTGCTATGAATATTTCCGCAACCCCTACTATTGACTCTGCTGCTTTTAGTGCAAGATCTTCTAACAGTAGCAGTGACAAGCATAATGGAAAACCAATTCCTGTCTGTGAGCATTGCAAAAAACAATGGCATACCAAAGAACAATGTTGGAAGTTACATGGTCGTCCCCCAGGAAGTAAGAAACGCCCTTCCAATGACAAACAGAACACAGGGCGGGCGTATGTGAGTGAGTCTGCTGAACCTCCTCAACAATCCGACCCACACAAAAACCAAACTGATCTCAGTCTTGCCACTTTAGGTGCCATTGTCCAATCAGGTATACCTCATTCCTTCGGTCTTGTTAGTATTGATGGGAAGAACCCCTGGATTCTGGACTCTGGTGCCACAGATCATTTGACTGGGTCATCTGAACATTTTGTATCTTACATTCCTTGTGCTGGGAACGAGACAATTAGAATTGCAGATGGCTCCTTGGCCCCCGTTGCTGGAAAGGGGAAGATTTCTCCTTGTGCAGGGCTCTCCTTACATAATGTTTTGCATGTGCCCAAACTATCTTATAATTTGCTTTCGATAAGCAAGATCACTCATGAGTTAAACTGCAAAGCAATATTCTTACCTGATTCTGTCTCTTTTCAGGACTTGAGCTCGGGGAGGATGATTGGCACTGCCCGGCATAGCAGGGGACTCTACCTCCTTGATGACGATACCTCTTCTAGTAGCATTCCTAGGACTAGCCTCTTATCTTCCTATTTCACTACTTCTGAACAAGATTGTATGTTGTGGCATTTTCGTTTAGGCCACCCTAACTTTCAATATATGAAACATTTATTTCCACATCTCTTCTCTAAAGTTGAGATGACTACCTTATCTTGTGATGTGTGTATTCAGGCCAAACAACATCGAGTCTCTTTTCCCTCACAACCATACAAACCAACCCAACCCTTCACTCTTGTTCATAGTGATGTCTGGGGACCATCCAAGACAACAACCTCATCTGGAAAACGGTGGTTCGTAACCTTCATTGATGATCATACCCGTCTTACCTGGGTCTACCTTATCACTGATAAATCTGAGGTTTCCTCTATGTTTCAAAATTTCTATCACACCATTGAAACACAATTCCATCAAAAAATTGCTATTCTTCGGAGTGATAATGGTCGGGAATTCCAAAACCATAACCTTAGTGAATTTCTTGCTTCCAAGGGGATTGTTCATCAAAACTCGTGCGCCTACACTCCTCAACAAAATGGAGTGGCCGAGCGAAAAAACCGTCACCTTCTGGAAGTAGCCCGTTCCCTTATGCTTTCTACTTCCCTTCCTTCATACTTGTGGGGAGATGCTATTCTTACAGCAGCTCATTTAATCAATAGAATGCCTTCTCGTATTCTTCATTTTCAAACTCCCTTAGATTGTCTTAAGGAGTCCTACCCATCGACTCGTCATGTTTCTGAAGTTCCTCTTCGTGTGTTTGGGTGTACCGCTTATGTCCATAATTTTGGCCCTAATCAAACCAAATTTACCCCTCGGGCTCAGGCATGTGTGTTTGTTGGGTATCCCCCTCACCAGCGTGGTTATAAATGTTTTCACCCACCATCCAAAAAATACTTTGTCACTATGGATGTTACTTTCTGTGAGGATCGACCCTACTTTCCCGTTAGCCATCTTCAGGGGGAGAGTGTGAGTGAAGAGTCTAACAACACCTTTGAATTCATCGAACCCACTCCTAGTGTTGTGTCTAACATCATTCCTCATTCCATAGTCCTACCCACAAACCAAGTCCCCTGGAAAACGTACTACAGGAGGAATCACAAAAAGGAAGTCGGTTCCCCTACTAGTCAGCCGCCGGCTCCAGTCCAAGACTCTGAACCTCCTCGAGATCAAGGTATGGAAAACCCTACTGAACCCTGTACTAAGAATATGATAAGTGAGAATGACAGGTCTAATGTTGCTGCTCTTGAAAACGTGGAAGAAAAGGACAGTGGTGATGAGATTGAGGTCAGAATAGAAACCCGTAATAATGAAGCGGAACAGGGTCATACAGGAAAATCAGATGAGTATGATTCCTCTCTTGACATTCCCATTGCTCTGAGAAAAGGCACCAGGTCTTGTACTAAACACCCCATTTGCAATTATGTTTCCTACAATAGTCTCTCTCCTCAGTTCAGAGCTTTTACAGCAAGCCTTGACTCTACCATAATACCAAAAGATATCTACACTGCTTTAAAGTATCCTGAATGGAAGAATGCTGTCATGGAAGAGATGAAAGCTCTTGAAAAGAATAGTACTTGGGACATTTGTACTCTACCTAAGGGACACAAAACTGTGGGATGCAAATGGGTGTTCTCTCTCAAATACAAAGCTGATGGTACTCTTGACAGACACAAGGCAAGGTTAGTTGCGAAGGGATTTACTCAAACCTATGGTATTGACTATTCAGAAACTTTTTCTCCAGTTGCTAAGTTGAATACTATTAGAGTTCTGCTATCTGTTGCTGTGAACAAAGATTGGCCTTTATATCAGCTGGATGTTAAGAATGCCTTTTTGAATGGAGACCTCGTAGAGGAAGTCTACATGAGCCCTCCGCCTGGATTTGAAGCCCAGTTTGGTCAGCATGTGTGTAAACTCCAGAAATCTATATATGGTCTGAAACAGTCTCCCAGAGCATGGTTTGACAGATTCACTACCTTTGTCAAGTCCCAAGGGTACAGGCAGGGACACTCTGATCATACTTTATTTACAAAGGTTTCCAAAACAGGAAAGATTGCTGTTCTAATAGTTTATGTGGATGACATTGTTTTGACTGGAGATGATCAGGCAGAAATCAGTCAATTAAAGCAGAGAATGGGCGATGAGTTTGAAATCAAGGATTTGGGAAATTTGAAATATTTCCTTGGAATGGAGGTGGCCAGATCTAAAGAAGGTATCTCCGTATCTCAAAGAAAATACATCCTTGATTTGTTAACTGAGACAGGTATGTTAGGATGTCGTCCCACTGACACTCCTATGGAATTCAACTGCAAACTAGGAAACTCTGATGATCAAGTTCCAGTTGATAAAGAACAGTATCAACGCCTCGTGGGTAAATTAATTTACTTATCTCATACTCGTCCTGATATTTCCTTTGCTGTGAGTGTTGTCAGCCAGTTTATGCAGACCCCTAATGAGGAACACATGAAAGCTGTCAACAGAATCTTGAGATACTTAAAATCAACACCTGGTAAAGGGCTGATGTTTAGAAAAACAGACAGAAAGACCGTTGAGGCATACACTGACTCGGATTGGGCAGGATCTGTTGTTGACAGAAAATCTACCTCTGGTTATTGTACCTTTGTTTGGGGCAATCTTGTAACTTGGAGGAGTAAGAAGCAAAGTGTTGTGGCCAGGAGCAGCGCTGAGGCTGAATATAGAGCTATGAGTTTAGGAATATGTGAGGAAATTTGGCTTCAGAAAGTTTTGACAGATCTTCATCAGGAATGTGAGACACCATTGAAGCTTTTCTGTGATAATAAAGCCGCTATTAGTATTGCTAACAACCCTGTTCAACATGATAGAACTAAACATGTTGAGATTGATCGACATTTTATCAAAGAAAAACTTGACAGTGGGAGCATATGCATTCCGTACATCCCTTCGAGTCAACAGGTTGCTGATGTTCTTACCAAAGGACTTCTCAGACCAAACTTCGACTTCTGCGTTAGCAAGTTGGGCCTCATTGATATTTACGTCCCAACTTGAGGGGGAGTGTTGGAATTCTTTCCTTTTTTCTAGGCTTTTTCCTTGTTAGAATCCTAGAATAATTATGGAAAGATTATGGGAATGTATTCCTTATTTTCCTAAATCTTTTCCTTTTTTATTCCATTGTGTACTCTATTTATTCTCCCTTGTACCTATTGCTTTATTCATTAGAAAATAATAACAACACAAACAATCGTGGTTTTTCTCCCGGTACTCGGGTTTCCACGTAAATTGGTGTGAACTCGTTGTCTCTCTTTTCAATACCTCAATGTGAGTGATAATCAAACCCAAACTACCTCAAAGGAATTATTTTGTACAGTAACTCCATCTTTACCAACTGCGACATAAAACTATCTAGGGTTCATGGGTTGGGGTAAGAAAACTTTTGGACCCAACCCACCAAGTCTTTTTATCATTAAGTTTTCTTCATTTTTATGTCAATTGGCATGTATTTTATAAGCTTTGAGAGAAGAAACTTAATATAAATGTATACTTGGTCAGAACCCCGTCATTTAGCCTCAATTTTCACAATGTAGAGGTATAGAATTCAGAGAGGTTATTTTATTTTCTTAAAATTACTCCCCAACTGTTAATCTATGATTAACTTTTGCTATAAAAAATTAGTCCTTATATCCCTCTTCTAGAAATTTGACAAACATATTAATCAGGCGCCTTTTTCTGAAAAATAATTGTTCATATTTTTTTTTTGAAACAGAGACAACCCTTTTTATTAAAGATGTAAGTAAAAGAGACTAATGCTCAAACTATAGGAGAATTATACTAAGAGCGAAAAGAATGACCAAAACAAAAGTACAGACAAATTGAACAAAACAATCAAAATCCTGAGAAAACAATAGAAAACTGAGAACAAAGCGAACTTAAAACCTTTCAACAAGAAGCCCAAAATCAGCTGAAAATTGCAGACTAAAAACTTCAGACTAGATGGAAGGAAACACCAAGGGAGAGCTAACAACAATGCAGCTTTGTTGAAAAAAATATCCCTCCCAAGTCATCCTTCGATCTTGAGTGAGTGACTAGAACCAGAATATTTCATAAGAACTTTAGAGGGCCAAAATAATAAAAGCATTCGTCGAACCTCATGTGATCCACTAAAACAAACCTAAAAGATAATTGGCTGAAAAACCAAGATCAAGTTATTCTATACTCAAACCAAAGTAGTTCCACATCGCTCAACAATTGACTTCAAGCGATCTGGAACTTCACATTGTCGAGCTTGTGAGGGAAATAAAGAGACTTGTTTCTCAGTAATTAAATCCTCCCTTGTCTGAAAGCGGTATTAAGATCAGATTCTAGAGGATCCTTAATCAACTGATCAATGTTTACAATGAGTAGTGGAGGCACTTTTGATTCAGATTTTACCGAAGGAGCTCAAGGTATCGTGCAATGTGATCGATTTTCTTGGGACACATAAATAAATCTAACGCCAATTGAAACATAAGGACTAGTATTTGGAGCATGATATTTCTTCCTATCTCTACATGTAAAGATCACAAGAAAAATAAGAATTTCACAAAATAACAGAAAACAAAATTAGACAAAATCAGGGCATGGCGAGGATGAGATTAGAGATGAAGCGGTGATTAGTATTTATTGAAAATGGGAGAAAAGTAGAATGTCAAACCAATCCAAGAACATACCTCACAAATCTTCGGAGAGACGATCGTGGTCAAAGCAGTGGTTGTGGTCGAGGATGAGATTAGGGATGAAAGGATGTTACGAAAGGTATATCAACAAGAAGAAGGTAAAACAACAACATCCTGTCAAAAATCACTTAATGTGATTGAGATCTTTTAGCATGACTGCTTGAGAACTAAAGAAAAATTTAGAATGTGACTGAGAACTTTTAGCACAACCGGGCAGCAACTTCAATAACAGAAAAACATGCATAATGTAGGAAGACAGCAGATTTAAAATTATGACAGTGTATTTATGAATGTCAGGCGATACATTAATGTTCCAAAATTCAACCAAAGTATGGGATGAAAGATATACAAGAATCTTCCATGATAAGGGCAAGACCAGGATATCCTTATCCAAAAGAAAGAAAAAAATAATCAACCAAAGTAAATTCCATGTATGATTGGAAATTATGGCCAAGGCGAAGGATGAAGCGGAGAATAGAAGGAATATTGAGCAGGGTACGACTTACCATTAGCTTAGATCAAAACCAGCATCCGCATTTATGGCATAAAGAAATTTGTTTGCCAGCTGCTCCTTGCTGCATTGCTCACAAATCATAGAGTTGTGAAAATGAAAACTTATGCAAGTTTTTTTATCCTTTTTAGAAAAGATGTATATGTTTTAGTTCATCCACAAATCAACAGACTTAATAAACTGATGTAATTCAAGTTGGACTTAGTTTTTCACAATGAACTCTCCACCAATAGTGGCTAAGAGATGGAGTATATATTGAGGATTGTAAGTAGTTACAAGTAGTTGAAATAACTGTTTTTATGAAACAGTTTTAATTGCAGTCTTAACAGCTAAACAGTTTAATTATTTAAACTGTTTTACTAACTAACTACAGCTGTTTAGCCATGGCATTCTATATTACATCATTCCACCCCCTAGCATGGAACTCGACCCGAGTGACTTAGTTGACAAGGCAGAAATCATCTGGGGCATAGTACTGTTTCAGGTCTGCCACGTTAAAAATAGGATGAATGTGCAAGTCTGGTGGTAGTTCAATTCTGTAAGCGTTATCTCAAATCTTTTCTAGGACACGAAATGGTCCTAATTGTCTGTCTTTCAGTTTGTGTTCCAGTTGGAAATCGAATTTTTCTGAGGTGAATCATTACTAAGTCTCCCTCAGTAAGGGTAGCTTGTCTTCTCTTTTTGTCTGCTGCCTTTTTGTAGGACTGAGTTGATTCTTTTAGGTGGTTATGGACTTCTTCGTGTAAATTCTGAATATTTTCTACCATCTTTTCTGCTTCTGAGCTAGTGTCAATAGCTGTGGGGAGTGATGCTAGGTCAAAGGTTGTTAGTCTTGGCTGTTTTGTGTATACGACCTCAAATGGACATTTGCCGGTTGATCTATTCTTCATATTGTTGAAGGCGAATTCTGACTGTGCAAGAGCTAAGTCCCACTGTTTTGGTTTGGATCCACTAAGACAGCATATTAAGTTGTCGACAGTTCTATTTGTAACTTCTGTTTGGCCATCTGTTTGAGGGTGTGATGTTGTGCTATATTTCATTCAAGGTTGTGTCAAATTTGCTCCATAATGTCTTCCAGAAATGGCTTAGGAACTTGACATCCCGATTAGAAACAATGGTCTTTGGTACTCCGTGCAGCCGAACTATCTCTCGACAGAATAAATTAGCTATGTAGGTGGCATCATTTGACTTCTTACAAGCCACAAAGTGTGCCATTTTACTGAATCTGTCGACTACAACCATGACTCAGTCATACTGCCTTTGAGTTTTTGGTAATCAGAGCCCGAAATCAATTGATAGATCTTCTCAAATGGAAATTGGGGTAGGTAATGGTGAGTACAGGCCTGCGTTTACACTTGAACCTTTAGCTCTTTGGCAGATAGGGCACCTTTTAATAAAGTTGTTACAGTATCTTCTTAATTAAGGCCAGTAGTATCTCTTAAAGATTATTTCAAAAGTTTTATCCTGCCCGAAGTGTCCAGCCAATCCTCCTGAATGAGCCTCTTTTAGTAGTGCTTCTAGAAGTGATGTGTGTGGGATACACAACTGATCTCCTTTGAATAGATATCCTTCCATTATATGGAAGTCTTCCGCCTTGGTGTAGTGGCTGCATTTGGTCCATGTCATGGCGAAGTCAACGTCTTCCCCATATAGGTTAGGTAAGTGTTTGAATGCCTCGATCTCCATGGATAGAATAGTGAGTAAGGAGCTCTTCCTGGATAGTGCATCTGCCACCTTGTTCTCCTTACCATTTTGGTGGCCTAATGACAAAGTCGAACCTTTGTAGGAAGGAGATCCATCGTGCGTGCATCCGAGTAATATTCTTTTGTGACTAGAGATCTTTCAAAGAGAAGCGGTTCGTTAGGAGTACAAATTCCCTGCATAGGAGGTAATGTTCCTACTGTTTGAGTGCTCGGACAAGGGCATAAAGCTCTTGTTCATAAGTGCTCCAGGACTGTCTTGTTGTGCTCAACTTCTTACTGAAGTATTCAATAGGGTGGCCTTGCTGTGATAACTCGGCTCCAATTCCGGTTCCGTAAGCATCAACAGCTACTTCAAAGGGTGATGCGAAGTTCGACAACTGTAGAATAGGGCTGGAAGTTAGTCTTCTTTTTATCTCTTCAAAGCTCTGCTGTTGCTCTTCGTTCCACTTATAGTTCCCTTTCTTTAGGCAGTCGGTTAAGGGGGTCACTATTGAGCTGAAGTTTCTGATGAATCTTCTGTAAAAGGATGCCAAGCCAAGGAAGGCTTGTACCTCCTTGATGGAGGTTGGTATTGGCCAAGACTTTATGGCTTCTGTCTTCTTTGGTTCCATACCTACTTTTCCTTCTTTGATTACGAAGCCGAGAAAGACAATTTCCTTGGTGAGGAATGTACGTTTCTTTGGATTAATGTACAGTTCAGTTTCGGCCAGGACTTGGAACAATTTTCTTAAGTGCTGAATGTGGTCCTTCAGTACTATTGTTGTACAAGAGGATGTCATCAAAGTAAACCACTATGAACTGGTTTAGAAACGAGCACTGGTTCATCAACCTCATGAAGGTGCTCGGTGCATTGGATAAGCCAAAGCCATCACCAACCATTCAAATAACCCTTCATTAGTTTTGAAGGTTGTCTTCCACTCGTCTCCGGGCCTGATTCTTATTTGGTGATAACCGCTTCTTAAGTCAACTTTTGAGAAGATGGTAGCTTTACCTAGTTGATCTAGTAAGTCTCCAATTCGAGTAATAGGAAATCGGTATTTTACAGTGATTCGGTTGATAGCCCTGCTGTCTACACACATACTTCAACTTCCGGCCTTAGGTGTGAGCAGTGTTGGCACAACACAAGGGCTTAGGCTAGGCTTCATGTGACCCTTTTTCAACAAGTCTTCAATGTGGTCATGTAAATTAGGTAGCGAGGCTCCTGGGGTAAGATCAATTTGGTGTTGGATGTCACGAATTGGTGGCAATCCTTGCAAGTCCTTCTTTAGGTGAGGAAATCTGCAAACAAGTTCTCTAATCTAGTCTCACCTTCTTTCTCCAGGGGTTTGTCAGCCACTACAAGTCCCAAAAGGTCTTGCTCCCTTTCTCTCAAGATCTTCTTCCCGCTCACTGTGATGAAGAGTTGTCCTTTTTTCTTCTGCTTCAGGCCTTCAGAGTTTTTCTTTGTTAATGGGAGTTGAATTACTTTCCTTCCCATCCACTGGAACTCATAGGTGTTTTCCCTCCCCCTGTGTTTGGTTCAGGTGTCATGTTGCCACGGTCGGCCTAGGAGTAGATGGCACACGTCCATGTCTAAAACGTCGCACACAATCTGGTCTTTGTAGCTACTTTCGATGGATAGGGGCACGGTGCAAATTTCATTGATTGTGGTCTCTCCTCCTTTCTTCACCCATCCTATTTTGTAAGGATCAGGGTGAGGGTCTGTTTTTAGGCAGAGAATGGTCACAATCTTTATTGCTAAAAAGTTCTCACTGCTTCCACTATCACTTATAATGTCCTCTATAGCCATGAGCCATGATTGTATGGGTGGTTTGCCGAATCTCTGTCTATTTATCTCCAATTGGTCCCACCATGTTAAGGCTCCTCCTCCAATTTTAGAGCCACAAGTTCTCGGTGTTTTTTATCCAATCCAAGAAAGATTCTATATCCCGTTTACCATTATAGGTTGGGAGGTCAATTTTCATTTTGTAGTCGTGATGAATCTCTCGTCATGCTTTATGTCCTCTATAGCCGTGAGCCATGATTGTATGGGTGGTTTGCCCTATCTCTGTCTATTCATCTCCACTTGGTCCCACCATGCCGAGGCTCCTCTTCTCAATTTTAGAGCCACAAGTTCTCGGTGTTTTTTATTCAATCCAAGAAAGATTCGATATCCCGTTTACCATTATAGGTTGGGAGGTTAATTTTCATTTTGTAGTGGTGATGAATCTCTCGTCATGCTTTATGTCCTCTATAGCCGTGAGCCATGATTGTATGAGTGGTTTGTCGAATCTATGTCTATTTATCTTCAATTGGTCCCACCATGCCGAGGATCCTCCTCTCAATTTCAGAGCCATAAGTTCTCGGTGTTTTTTATCCAATCCAAGAAAGATTTGATATCCCGTTTACCATTATAGGCTGGGAGGTCAATTTTCATTTTGTAGTCGTGATGAATCTCTCGTCATGCTTTATGTCCTCTATAGCCATAAGCCATTCGATATTCTCCGTTGTCGTTCCAAATATTTCCTTGGTCGTCGCCACTGGAAGAATCATAATCTTGCACGTTTTGCCACTCCTCGTCGTCATCTTGCTCATCATCGTCGGCGTGTCGTAGTGGGATTCCTCCCGGTCTCCTTCTTTGATCATTTCTTTGGTTGGCCAGTTTCTAAGGTTCCTTTGAGCCCGTCAGCCACCTCTGTTTCCTGCCTTCCAGTCATAATCCTCGTTCCTTGCCGGTGCCGGTAGTTCATCCATTCTTCGAGTGAGTGAGTCTAAGTTGTCCATTACTTTGTTCATTTTGTCATGTAAATCTCCCAAGGAGTCTTCGACGGCCAGCAAGCGTACAGTGGTGGTCCTTGGAGAGAGGGTGGCGGTCTCTTCCACCTCTTCCTGCTCGCGGTTGTCCCCTGCGGCGGGGATTCTTCTCCGGCCAGCCATCCGTCTGAGGATCGGGCTGCTCTGATACCACTTGATGTAATTCAAGTTGGACTTAGTTTTTCACAACTGCCAATAATGGCTAAGAGATGGAGTATTTATTGAGGATTGTAAGTAGTTACAAGTAGATGAAATAACTGTTTTTATGAAACAGTCTTAACTGCAGTCCTAACAGCTGAACAGTTTAATTGTTTAAAACTGTTTTACTAACTAACTACAGTTGTTTAGCCATGACATTCTATATTACATCATAAACCTAACCAAGTTATTCAACCAAATTGGTGTTAGTTTCACGTAATCACGAAAAATAAAAATTTCTTGGTGGACTGGATGTTGTATGGCCAAGTAAAAAAGAAAACCCAGCCATAATGGACGAGCCGTGAAGGTGAAAAACATAGGATATGTTTGAGAATGATTTTTTAGAGTTAAAATCACTCCGTATATGTTAGAAGCCACTCTGGCATGCCCTTAACTATTGAGAATTTTAATCAATTTAATGTTTGATTTAATACTTAAACCCGATTTTCATAGCACCAAATTTGATTTTCAATGACTAAAATGTGTTCCTCAGAGTAATTTTGGACATGACATGTGATTTTTATCATTTTAAAATGTTGCTATATACTTAATTATTTTGAATCTAATTGTTACATTTGCAATTATCCCATTTTTTTTATGTTCCACGCTAATCTATATATGCCTGAATACAGTTTCAAGCATGTAGCCAGGAATGTCTCGCAAAGTACTGAGTTACTTTTTCACATGATTTTTGCTAGCAGGATAAATTAGTTTAAGCTCTAGAAGGAACCAACTTATCCCCTTAAGGGAAACCAAAACAAATAATTAAGAATAACGAGGATACGAATTTTACCCAGGAAATGGAGAAAAATGAACAAAACACCAATTTCCTTTGTATGCAAAAACATGGCTCAAGATATTTAAGGCCAAGAAGAGGTCCTCGAGAGCAACCAGTTACAAACCTAATGAAAAAGCAAGATCCAATTGTTATATTTCTGAAGTTCAGTTTTTCTCTAAGCCAACTTGAGACAAGAAGTAATGACCAACTGATGTGTAATGAAAATACTCACTTCAGAAATTTCTTTTGGTTTTCCACGGAGAAACTTTTGATAACTTCCCAAAACATCTCAATGACATAATGCTCCTGAAAGCATGAAATAAAAATTCAAATTTCGATGTTCCCACATTTCAAAAGCATAAAAGAACATGATTAAAAAAGTGAAGATGTTTCTCAGTTTCCTATCACAAATTTCTTGATCATGGTTGTGCCTGACCAAACAGGGCATTACAAACAATACAAGTCCAAAGTTTGTTTTCATAGTCATAGAAACATAAGAGAGGACTAGAAGTCTGAATAATGGTAATCAATTTATCCCCCAGTTTCAAACACAAATACAGGCATACACATTGTAAGAATTCGAAATTAATTGAAAAATATTAAAAAGAATCTAAACGATGACCAACTCCCTAAGCTCCAAAGACTTCAAAACCATCTCCCAATTACCCGGGTGAGATCCTCCAACATCATCTACAATTATGAAATTTAATTGACTTGACATCACAATTCCGATTGCACTACAATAAATCTAGTATTCGATATCCTAAACCAAGAATTGTTCAACCTCCAAAGGAAGATTAATTGTAACTAATCTTCTTGCAAGATTTCAAATTTTCAAAATTTTATCGAACACAATATGCAAAAAAATTATGCAGAAAAGAAAAGAAAAGAAAAGAAAATACATATGTAGAAAAAAGGGTTTAATAGAACTTACCCTATGAACCTGATATTAAAAGCTGAAATGAAATAGACCAGTCAAAGACAGCAACTCGATTTATCTTGGAACCACAAAAGACTAGCAACAAAACCTCACAGTATTTAGCCATTGGTCCATGATTTGACCTAAATTAGGGTTCTCTTTATGTTTTTCTTATCATTTCCCATCGCAAGGGAATTTTTTTCCCACATCTTTTCCCCTTACAAGGACTTCAGTTGTCACCACTTAGAGTCCATGTATGGCTAAAAACAATCTAGTTCACTTCGTTTATTTCTCAGATTTTAATGATTAGTAAAATTCTGCCTCTACACTTTTACGAGCATTATGCCTCTTCGAAAATGAACAACTTGAATCTTAAGGAAGACTAGTTTCCTTATCCTGAACCTGAATCTTCACATCATCAAGGAAACCCACATCTATTCCTTCAGGTGAACTCAATAAGGAAGACCCTTATTCCTCTAGGGTTTAGGCTTTGGTTAGTTGCTGCCCAGATCACAAGATCAAGTGTACTCCTAATCATTCTAGGTTCTTGCTTTAATTAGTTTAGTGTTTCACGTCACATGAAAATTAAAGGTCGACAATGGCACATTATCAAAACTACTAACCTCCTCCCCCTCCCCCTCCCCCACCCACACACCCACACACCCACACAAAAAGAAGAATAAAAATGCAAATCTAAGTGCTTAACCCTACTGACTTCGTATGGTCTAGGAGAAAAAATGTTCCTCCTTTAACATACTTCTTTCCCAAATAGTATAATTAATACTAGCATGAAATAGGATTCAAGGCACATGAGGCAGTTGATGTGCAATGATAAACGAGTCATCAAGAGATTATATAACAGCAAACCAGCCTTTTCATGCAAACCACGTTACTATCTCAGTGAGCCAGTGATACCTGGAATTCAAGCTCATTGAACATGTCGATCCATTCTTTCTGTATAAGCTGCTGAAACCCTCTCAAAAAATGAGAACTTTGCTGTCGTATCTGAGGAGGACATGTTTTCAATCAACATTGGAGTAGGGAGACACATTGGATAAACAAGGGACAAACTATGCTGAAAGTTCAAACGATGATTGGCAACAAGATGAATGAATGTGATGACATTTTCACAGGTGACACGACGGTTTCTTCCTCCAGGAAGTAGCTCTTCTTCAGTTTGCTTTCCATATTCATTGTTTATAATAACAAAATATAGCCCTAGTTCAGAAATGTCACCTTCATAATGCTGTCCAGAAAAATCAGAAGGGAAGACCCAAAATTTAAGATAAGGAGTGAGAAAAAGATTCTATGAGGATACTAGATTGATCTAGATCATCGATCAACAGGCTAAGTGTGGTATCAGCTAAAAGTGATACCAGGGAATACACACCTTTAAGAAAATAAGGTGGCGATACAATTCAGGATCCAAGCATGGCAAGTCATTTAGATAGTTCTACCTGTTGTGATGATAAACATTGGAAATATTCAATGTTGGGTTAAATATTATTCCATCTTTATACCATGCAACCATGCAATATTAAACTCTCATAAATTATATAGAAAGCTGATAGACCTCCCATAGTAAAGGTGCATTCCCGTAGAGACAAGAATAGAAAGAAGAAAGAATGATTGAGTGTTAGTTGGTATTTTTCCATTTGTGTGGGCCCTTAGGAATGTGTTTGTTAGAGTGGGGCCAAGTATTTTATTATTTCTCTGAGCAATTACTTAAGTGTCTTGAGTGGGAGGGTATGAGTATCTTTTTGGACATATGATTTTGGTCTAGACTCTCATTAGAGTCTGGAGAGACTTGGGAGCTCTCAAATCCTTTCCCACAGTTGATAAATAAAATTTTGGCTAAAGCCTTAACAGTTTTGGTATCAGAGCCAACGTTCCTGGTATGGTTGGTAAAAATTGAGCGAGGATATGAAATTGTTAATACACGGGATGGGAGTGACGGGAAGTGCCTCAAAAGGATCCACATCTAGTGAAAGAACGATTACAGACAAGGGAAAGGGAATAATGAATGAGGAACAAGTTCAGGAAGAAAAAAGTGAACAAAAAACTAACCCGGTGGTGGATGAGGGAGTTGGAGTACCATGTGCACCAAATATTTGTGAGATACCCCTTTTTGACACGAAGCTACGAAAATTGGAGGTGCCGATATTTAAAGGGGAGGAAGAAGAGAACGTGGATGGATAGCTACATCATGTGGAGTGCTATTTTGTGGTGAATATCTGACGAAGAGAGATAAGTTGGATGCGGCGGTCCTGTGCTTGGAGGGGAAGCTTTGGACTGGTATCAATGGAAGGAGGATAGAAAGAAAATCTGCAGCTGGACAGAATTCTGACAGCTTCTGTGGACGAGATTCAAAGCGTCCGACCAGGGAGATAAACACGCAAGGTTGATGAAATTACAGCAGGAGACCACCGTGAGGGATTACCGGCGGCGATTTGAACAATTTTCGGCCGGCCTTAAAGATATGAGTAATGCAGCCCTAGAAAGTAAGTTTGTGTGTGGGCTGAAGGAAGAGATCCAAAGTGAGATCTGAAAATTGAATCCAGTGGGCCTACAGGCTAAAATGTTAATGGCCCAAATAATTGAGAAGATGATCAAGTGGTTCAATTGAAGAGAATTCATGGGGCAAGTGGAAACCCTAATTTATCACTTAAAATGTCGAATAGTGGGCCAAGCGGGTCGGGAAGTCAAACTGGGTCAAAGGCCTCAAATCGGGTCGCTACATCACGAACGATTACGATTAACCCTAGCCAAAATTCATCGTATTCATCCACGACGATTACTTCATCGCAGGAATCGGGCGCGAAGAGTACGATGTCTCAACCATACCGCCGAATGACTGACAACGAAGTGCGGATTAAGAAGGAAAAATATTTGTGTTTTAGATGTGACGAGAAGTTCAGTCCGGGGCACCGCTGCAAAAGACGTGAATTGAACAACATTGTTGTTCAAGAAGGGGAAGACTTAAGTGACAGAACCGATCAAGTGGGGGAAGAAATCGAAACCAACGGGAAATAGTGAATCTGTCGATAAATTCATTGGTAGGTTTCAATTCGCCGAAAACCATAAAAATTAAAGGAGAAATAAGGGGACGTGAGGTTGTGGTGCTGGTCGATGGGGGAGCCACACACAATTTAATTGCAGAAGAGATAGTCAAAGAGCTAAAAATTTCAGTAGAAACCATGGATGCATATGGGGTTGTTCTGGGAACCGGAGGCGTAGTCCAAGCAACCGGTGTGTGTAAGGATGTAAACCTGACAATCGCCAATTTATCAATCACTCACGATTTTCTCCCTCTACCACTCGGGAGTGTCAACATTATATTAGGAGTTACTTGGTTGGAAATGTTAGGGAAAGTAATTTTTTATTACAAGTTGTCGGAGATGGAATTCTCACTGGGTGAATGGGTGGTAATTCTTCAAGGGGATAGAAGTTTAGTAATATCCCAAGTGTCACTTAAATCGATGATGAAAACCTTTGAGAAGGAAGATCAAGGTGTGTCAATCGAATTAAGTGCAGTTGAACAGTGGGGAGCAAGGGAACACATAGCAGACTACTTGAGTAAACTACAACCAAATTTCAAAAAGTTCTTCAGTCCTTTAGCGTTGTGTTTGAACCAAGCAATCAATTACCCCCACCTCACGATCATGATCATGCTATTGAATTAAAACTAGGGGCTCGTGCAGTGAACGTGCGCCCGTATCATTATCCCCAATTTCAGAAAGATGAGATAGAGAAACTAGTTAAGGAAATGCTGCTAGCCGGAATAATTCAGCCAAGCAAAAGTTCCTTTTCAAGCCTGTGCTCCTTGTTAAGAAAAAAGATGGTAGCCGGCGATTTTGTTGATTACCTAGCACTGAATCTTGCCACTATACCAGATAAGTATCTGATTCCTGTTGTTGATGAACTGTTAGACTTATTATTTGGGGCAACCATATTCTCCAAAATTGATTTAAAGTCAGGTTATCATCAAATTCGGGTGCGGGCGGCCGATGTTCACAAAACAGCGTTTCGAACCCACGAGGGGCACTATGAATTCCTTGTGATGCCGTTTGGGTTGAAGAACGCTCTGGCAACATTCCAATCAGTCATGAGTGATGTTCTTTCCCCATATTTACGCAAGTTTGTTTTGGTTTTCTTTGATGACATCTTAATTTACAGCAAGTCCTTGGACGAGCATTTGCACCAATTGGCAATGGTTTTGGAAACTCTAGTAGCTCATCAACTGGTAGCCAACTTTGAAAAATGCCAATTTGCGGTTGACAAAATTGAATACTTGGGCCATGTTATTTCTTCAGAGGGGGTGGCAGCGGATCCAACAAAAATAGAAGCGATGGTTAAATGGCCAGCACCCAAGAACGTGAAGGAGCTAGGTGGGTTTTTGGGGCTAACGGGGTATTATCGGAAATTCGTTGCAAACTACGGTTCTATTGTGCTGCCCCTCTTGACACAATTGTTAAAAAAGGTAACTTTAAGTGGAATGAGACGACCGAGAACGCATTTCAGCAGTTAAAAGTCAGCAATGATGTCTGTCCCGATGCTAGGTATTCCTGATTTTTCACAAAGTTTTGTGCTGGAAACTGATGCTTTGGGTGTGGGTATTGGGGCTGTCCTAATGCAAAATCAACGACCAGTGGCCTTTTTCAGTCAAGCTTTACCTATTACCCATAGGTTTAAGGCTGTTTATGAACGGGAGCTTATGGCAATAGTGCTGGCTGTTCAAAAATGGCGACCATATCTATTGGGTAAGCCTTTTGTGGTGCGTACAGATCAGAAAAGTTTGAAGTTTCTTCTTGAACAACGGGCTATCGGGGAGAATATCAGAGATGGATCGCTAAACTATTGGGGTATGATTTTGTGATTGAGTACAAGAAAGGATTGGAAAACAAAGCGGCCGATGCCTTATAGAGATTACCACCGGTATTTGAATTGGGCCTCGTAAGTATTGTGGGCGGGCTAAACCCTTCAGTTTTCATCGATCAAGTGGCTGGAAATGAATCTCTTAACAATATTCGACTATCCTTGATAAATGGACAACAAGCTCCAGAGGGATATTCGCTACAAGGAGGAGGATTCACCTGATATTACTTTATTATTAGCTGAATTCCATAACAGCCAGATAGGGGGACATCATGGTGCATTGAAAACATATCAAAGGCTAGCAAGGGAGGTATATTGGCGAGGTATGACAGCCCATATCCGCACCTATGTTGCTGAATGTTCCGTGTGTCAACAAGCCAAATACTTGTCTTTAACTCCGGCTGGTTTCCTTCAAGCATTACCCATTCCGGACCGTGTGTGGGAAGATATTAGTATGGATTTTATTGAGGGCCTCCCCAAATCCGAGGGTTATGATGTTATATTGGTAGTTGCGGATCTTCTTTCCAAGTATGCACATTTCATCCCTTGAAACATCCATTTGGTGCAAAAGTGGTTGCTGCTGTTTTTATGCGAGAGATTATTCGTTTGCATGGATGCCCCTGAAGTATAGTGTCGGATCGTGATCGTATTTTCACAAGTCTATTATGGGAAGAGTTGTGGAGGTTGTTGGAAACTCAGTTGAGACGAAGCACCACTTACCACCCCCAAACAGATGGTCAAACGGAAGTTGTCAATCGAGGGGTGGAGATATATCTAGGGTGTTTTTCTATGAACACACCTAAACAATGGGTTAAATGGCTAGCTTGGGCTGAATTGAGCTATAATACAACAGTCCGTACAGCCACATTGATGACCCCCTTTGAGGCCCTCTATGGGCGACCACCCCCTCTATATTACCATATGTGAAGGGCTCGAGCCAGGTGAATGATGAAGTAGACCATTTGATGAAAGAAAGAGATGAAATTTTGGGCGTTTTGAAGGCCAATTTACTGAAAGCACAGCAGCGAATGGTCAAATATGCTAATGCTAAAAGACGGGAGGTGCAGTTTGAGGTTCATGATTGGGTTTATGTGAAGTTACGCCCTTACCGACAGTCCTCTCTCAGCCGTTTTAAGCACTCCAAATTGGCCCAAGATTCATTGGTTCATTTATGATCGTGGCACGAATTCGTTTCGTTGCATACCGTTTGGCCCTTCCCAAGGAATCGCTTATACACCCGGTCTTTCATGTTTCTGTTCTTCGCAAGGTCGTGGGTTCAAACAGGCCATTATTCCCAATTTCAAAAGATTTGGCTGCTGATTTGTCTATGCAAGTGTCTCCGGTAGAAGTATTGGGAGTTCGCAAAACAATAGAAAAGGAGGACAACTTAGAAGTTTTGATCCGTTGGAGTGAGGGGACACTTGAAAGTGCAACGTGGGAACAAGCTGCTCTTATTCAAGAAACAGTTTCCTGAATTCCACCTGAGGACAAGGTGGCTATTTGGGGCGGGTAATGATAGACCTCCCATAGTAAAGGTGTATTCCCGTAGAGACAAGAATAGGAAGAAGAAAGAATGATTGAGAGTTAGTTGATATTTTTCTATTTGTGTGGGCCCTTAGGAATGTGTTTGTTAGAGTGGGGCCAAGTATTTTGTTATTTCTCTAAGTAATTACTTAAGTTTCTTGAGTGGGAGGGTATGGGTATCTTTTTGGACATATGATTTTGGTATAGACTCTCATTAGAGAAGTGTGTAGAGATTGGGGAGCTCTCAAATCCTCCCCACAGTTGATAAATAAAATTTTGGCTAAAGCCTTGACAAAAGCTAATGTAGAACATCCCCTTCTTTATGTTTCTTGGGTTTTATCCTAGAGGAGGTGTTTGAATTACCATTTTTATAGTTTAGGATTAGTTATTTGAATTAACAATTTTGTATCTTGACTTAGTTATAAGTAAACTAACTCAACCCCAAGTTAGTTTAACAACTCTTGTAATCTCCAGCCTATAAAAAGGCTTCTCATTTTCATTAATAAATCATAAAAAAAAAGGCATTATACATAAAGATTTCCTAGCTTTGCAATTACAGCACCAAAAGCAATGTACAGTTCAGATGAGACTTTATTCCAGTATAGAGTAGCTCTGTAATTGCAGATCAAGAAAGTGAATGTAGCATGGAAATCCCAAATTCAATATTTGGAAGTTAGCAATTGACAATCTCATTAGTAGGAAGACAGCAGATTATTAGCAAATTCAATGTGATTGAGATCTTTTAGCATGACTGCTTGAGAACTTTTAGCACAACCGGGCAGCAACTTCAATAACAGAAAAACATGCATAATGTAGGAAGACAGCAGATTTCAAATTATGACATTGTATTTATGAACGTCAGGCGATACATTAATGTTCCAAAATTCAACCAAAGTATGGGTGAAAGATATATAAGAATCTTCCATGATAAGGCCAAGACCAGGATATCCTTATCCAAAAAAAGAAAAAACTAATCAACCAAAGTAAATTCCATGTATGATTGGGAATTATGGCCATACCTTTGCCAAAAGAACTTCGAGGAAATGGAAAAACTGGAGATGTTGCTCATGTATCATTCCCGAACCAGGATTGGGGTAGAGCAAATGGTCAGCGATTTGCTGGATTACAAGCAGAAAATAACTTATATTAGAAAAAATGAACAATACATACCCACATATTACTGAAATTTTATGAAATAGATTTCAAGCAACCAATTTTTATATTGAAATGTGATCTCACAACTATTTTTATTTTGAAAAGCGATTTCAAACAACTATGGCTGTCTCATCACGCTTCATGTTATCCAATAATACTACAGGATTAACAAACCCATGCCATGCTAATAATAAGGAATGTCGTGATAACCTTAAATAAACCATACTGCACGTCAAAGGCTGCCCGTGTAATGTTCTCCATGACATCTTTAAAAATACCACCACCATCAATTCCTGCCTCCTCAACTCCAAATTCATTAACAAAAGACACACGTATCTGCATGCAGAAAAGTGAAGCAATTGACCCAACACAAACAAGAAAAAACTAATAAACAATTACAAGTAACTCTGCAACTATAGGATGCAGAAGAGGGAAGGGGTCGTTTTCACGAGGGCAAAGAAAAAGATAGAAAAAAGTAAGATAACAATTTCATTTTTCATAAATCATGGAAGTCTGAAATTACCGATCCTCGAAGATCAACTTCAGACAATGCACTCATCTGACTGAAAGCATCTTCCAATATATGATTTCGTCGAATTCTAAACCGGTTTCTGGCAAAAACAGCAAGAGATCCATTCCTTTGCCTAGCTGCTGCTAGTTGTGTCTGTGAAATGAGTTATAGAGAAAGTAACCATAAATAAAAAATATCTTACATATTTCTATAACTAACAGTCATCCAAGAAATTCAATATTGTGGATAAGGAAACCAAAAAAATAACTTGCTTACAGTGAAAATCTTAACCCTGCTAGTAAACGGTACTAAAAAGGGAACTCGCTTGTGTATATCATTTGCTCTGGTATTTTCCATCACTGCCTACAAAGAAACAAGGCCAAGTAAATAATTAGAATTACGATCAGATAGTGGTTTCTCTCATGGAAATTCCATTGCAAAATGGAAGGTTCACTTGGTCTAGAGACGGTAATTCTCCTTGAAGATCATTATTAGACAGATTCTTCATAAATCAGATGTGGGATATTTGTTTTGAAAATTCTCGGGTTTCTCGAAAAGCACGCATCTTCTCGGATCACTTTCCTTTATTCTTGGAGGCTGGTTCTTTTCTTTGGGGTCCCTCTCCTTTTCGGTTTTGTAACAGCTGGTTGGTGTCCAGTGATTCTAATCAGATTATTGTTGAAACAGTGAGCAACTCTAACTTCCAGGGATGGGCTGGTTTCATTCTTCATGAGCAGTTGAGATCAGTTAAATTGGCAGTAAAAGCTTGGAATATTGCTGCGCAAGCTAAGGTAAAAAAAAAACAGAGAAATCCTTGATGTCAAAATTAGAAAAATATGATTCTGTGGCTGAGTTGATTGGATTAAATCAAGAAGAGTTGAATTCTAGAGCTGCTTTGCAAGCGGAATTACTTAGTATTTATCAAAACGAAGAGCGTAATTTTATTCAGAAGAGTAAACTCAATTGGCTTTCTTTGGGTGATGAGAATACGGGCTTCTTCCACCGGTTTCTAAATGCGAAAAAAAGAAGGAACCTCATAACTGAATTAAAAAATGATGATGGGGTTGTCTCGACTTCATTCCGCGACATTGAAAGGCTTGTGCTGGAATTTTTTGAGTCACTTTATACCAGAATTCCGGGGGACAGATTCATCCCTATTAACAGTAATTGGTCTTGTGTTTCCTCAATTCAGAATGAGGCTCTTGTTACCCAATTTTCAGTGGAGGAGATCTTTAAGGCATTAAAGGCACTTGGCAACAATAAAGCTCCGGGCCCGGATGGCTTCACAGTGAAGTTCCTAATCACCCAATGGTCTATTTTCAAGGATATCTTCAAATCACTAATGTCTGATTTCCACAGAAATAGAAGATTAAATGCTTGCATCCAAGAAAACTTTATTTGTTTAGTGCAGAAAAAAGAGAATGTGACTCTAGTCAAGGATTTCCGTCCAATCAGCCTTACTACGTTAGCATACAAGGTCGTTGCAAAGGTTTTATCTGAACGTCTAAAACAAGTTATGGATGCAATTATAAGCCCCACTCAAAGCGCCTTTATTGAAGGTAGGCAAATTCTTGACCCAATATTAATTGCTAACGAGGCCGTGGAAGATTATAGGGCAAAATGGAAAAAAGGATGGATTTTAAAACTTGACTTGGAAAAAGCCTTCGATAGGGTGAATTGGAACTTTTTAGAAAAAAATTTATCTTTGAAAAAGTTTAGTTCAAAATGGACATCATGGATAATGGGCTGCCTAAAAATTCCAAAGTATTCAATCTTCATCAATGGTAAGCCTAGAGGCCGGATAACAGCATCTAGAGGTATCCGCCAAGGGGACCCCCTCTCCCCCTTTTTATTCCTCCTAGTAAGTGAGGTTTTAGGAGAAATCATAAACAAGCTTCATATTAACAGCCAGTTTGAAGGTTTCCTTGTTGGCAAAGACTTGATCCACCTCCCTTTGCTTCAATTTGTCGATGATACTCTTCTCTTTTGTAAGTATGATGTGAAGATGCTCCTTAAACTTTAAAACGTCATTAGTTTATTCGAATGGTGTTTGGGGCAGAAAGTAAACTGGGAAAAATCAGCCCTTAGCGGCGTTAATGTGGGAGAGGAAGATTTGTTTCAAACAACAAATCTGATAGGGTGCAAGGTAGAAAAGCTTCCGATTATATATTTAGGTCTCCTTTTGGGAGGCTACCCTCGACAAAAGTCTTTTTGGCAACCAGTCATTGATCGAATTCACAAGAAACTTGAAAGGTGGAAAAGATATAACATCTCTAGAGGCGGAAGACAAACCTTATGCAACTCAGTTCTGGTTAGCCTTCCTACATACTACCTACTTTATTTTCTATACCTGAAAATGTGGCTGCCTCTTTGTTAAAGTGAGTTTTTGGATTGAAGGAAAAGGTCTGCAATACTCCTTGAAAGACAGGGGAAGCAGAAGATTGGTGTTCTATATTCTGGTTTGCTTATTAGTATTTTGTTGTTTGGAATTTTGGATTAGGAGGTTTTCTTTGTTTGATGTTTGTGAATTATATGTAACGTGACTCATTTTCTGAGGTTCACGGTTTGCTTATGTTGTAAGTTGTGTTTGAATTGTCAATATAATAGAAACACTACATCAGTGTTCTATCATGATGTCATCCTTGGAATGCAATGGCTGCACACGTTGGGGTAACTGAAGTGGATTGGCGGAAACTCACTTTAATTTTCATACAAAATGAAAAGAATGTTGTTATAAGGGGTGACCCGAGTTTGACAAAGACTAGAGTGAGTCTGTAACACATGATGGAGACATGGACACCATCTGATTACGGTTTCTTGACAAAATGTCGAGCTATGGAGGGAGGAATGACATTTACCGAACTATATGGAATTGATGATGTTCCTACATTTCAAGAGTTACTACCAGCAGACAATTTTGGCTATCCTAAAAATCCAGCAACAAAGAAGTGGGAAGTGCTTGTTAGTTGGAAAGGAATACCACCTCATGAGGCTACATGGGAGAATTGTGATGATTTTACACAAAAGCTTCCTCATTTCCCACCTTGAGAACAAGGTGTCTTTGGAGAGGGAGAGTAATGATAGACCACCAATTGCAATACGATATAGCAGAAGAAAGACAAGTGGAATTGCACGTGCACAGGTGATGGAATTGGAGGAAGTGGAAACCACCTTAGTGGGGACAACAGTTAGTTACAGGGGGAGGTTAAAAGGGAGAGATGGAAGGAAAGATGGGGGTTGGTTAATCAGTTTCTGGAAGTGGAGGGGCTGTATTTTCTGGAGAGCAGAATTACAGAAGTTGTTCAGTTTAATCTTAGAAAGTGTTTTCCATTATCGTAAACTACTTTTGATGTTTGAATGTTTTATTTTGTACTTGGTTATTGTCTGTAATAGTACTTATTTGTTCTGTGTTTTCAAGACTGGTTTGAGTATTGTATTCTGTAATAGTTTGGTTGCTTAATGAACAAATAAGAACCATTACTTGGTGTTCTATCAGCTTCTCAATCAAGCATTAACATCTCAATAAGGTATTATACATGCAATCAAACAATCACAACATACATACCATTTACTCGAAACGACCTAAAACATGCTCAAAACGTGTCTAAGTTTCACTTGAACTTTCAAAACGACCTAAAACAGCTTACGTGTAGGTTCGTAACTCATAACCTACGAAAAAAGTTCAAATATTGTGAAAAAAGCACTACAAGACCCAAAATGGCAACCAAGTGTGTAAGTGCAACAAACTTAATTCAAACCAACCTAAAACGTGCTCAAAACGTGTCTAGGTATTACTTGAGTTTTCAAAACGACCTAGCAAATCCTAAGTGTAAGTTCGTAACTCATAATCTACCAAAAAGGTTGAAAAAAGCATTTCAAGACCAAAAATGACAACCAAGTGCAACAAACTCAATCTAACCTAAAATGTATTCAAAACATGTTGAGCCAACAAAGATACACACCAGCAAACTTTTGAACATAGGACCCTCCTAAACTACTCACTTTTGAACATAGGACTTCCTCAACTATCTACTCACTTCTGAACATACAACCTTGATAGAACACTTATGTACTGTTTCTATTATATTGATATTTGAGACTTAAAGTTGCAATAGAAAGAAAATTACAGAGAAATTACAAACAACAAGCAAAGAAACCCTCCTAATCCAAAACAGAAATAAACACAATTCAAAATACTACAATTAAAACCAGAACAATTCTGGCAGGCCCTTCCTTTTACTAAAAACTGCCTGCCCTTTCCCATCTCCCTCTCATCCATTTAACTTCCTGTTTTAGATAACTGTCATCCTTTTGAATAAGTAACTGTGTTGATTACTAACGTGCCTTACTTTCCTTTCTTCTATTATAAGTAAAATAACAATGGTGGTCTAACAGACCTCCTAAACTATCCACTCTAGAGCATGTTAAATCACCAATTCATCCAAAAACTAATGACGTAAATGTAATATTATATCTTCAACGTAAATGTAAATGTAAACTAATGACACTACAAGTGATTTTGAAACTAAGACATTGAAGCAGTCTGTTAGGAAGGGTGATGGAACCAGCAAGAGTGGGGGGAGTTCTTTAAAACAATCAGAGGTCAAGAGAAAGAAGGGATCAGCTAAATCTATTTCTGGAAAAAACGTGAAAAGATTGTCAGGTGATGATGATAAAAAGGAAACCACACCTGTGCTGAAACCAGCCTCCAAAAATTGGAAGTAAATCAAAGGATCAAGGCACTCTTGAAATTGGAAGTAAACGTGGTAGCACAGGTCCAAAAATCGCTGGCAAGTCGAAGAATGATGATGCCGAATCCAACAAGACTAGCAAATCTAAGGACGATGAGACATCCACACCTGCCGCTGTTGCAAAGTCCAACAAGCAAGATGTATCGAAGACGGGGAAGTCCAAACAAGAAACCCCAAAAACTCCCGTTTCAAAAGGCAAGTCTACCAAAACAGGCGATAAGTCTAATAATACCAATCTCTCCACCAAGGTTAAGTTCACATCTTCAAAAGCAAAAGAAAAAGAAAGTGGAGATGTGAAGCATTCATCAACTTCTGGGAAAACAATGGAGAACTCAAAGGGAAAGTCACTAAATTCATCCAATGATCAGGGCAGTGAATCCAAGTCAGGAAAGAAAAGAAGAAGAGAGTCAAAAGGTTGATAACCACGTCTATTCCAAAAAGGTTGGAGTTGTCTATTCTTGGCTCAGTTTGCACCACATATTTGCAAATTCTACTATGAGTAGTTCTTGGCAAACTTGATCTCTGGATCTGATGATGTCTCTCATTGGCACATTTTCGAGATTGTCGTATATTCTTAGTTAGGTAGGTTAGCAGCAATTATAGGAGTATGGCAGTTCTCTTTGTAGTTGTTTGGCGCTATTCATGTCATCTGTGGGAGGTAAATGACCAATAAAAAATAATACGCAATAAAAAAGAATCAGAAAGAAAACAATATGCATTTTTGTTTTCAAATTCTTGGTGAAATCACAATTCAGAAATGAAATTTGGTTCATTCTCCACGATAATATGGTGACCTAAATAACATAAGTTTCAGAGTCATGGGAGATTAAAAGCCTTGCTAATTGCTCAAACTCTGAATGCAAAGGCTTTTCCCATGTGAAGGAACCCAGAGAACCAGCCAAAGCAGCATGCTTCTTCCCAATGCAAGAACATTCAGTGTATCTTCTGATTATGTACTGAATGCAGTAGGAAAAATGATATGAAGTTGTAATTCAAGCTAAGGTTTTGTTGCATAAACCAAAAACTTAAATGGATAAAACACAAAATGCATCCTATTCCCACCTTATGCCTACTACATCGCTAACAATACACTTACTGCAGCACCAAGATACAGCTTGTAGCCAAATTTCAGAAGGAAAAAATATATTCAGATTTCTGCATATCGAGAATTCGGTGAAACGCACCTGAGTTTATTTACTCAACTAATCCACAACAATTTGTGATATGAACACTCTTGGCAGAGGTCCATTGACCCCATCACCATCGGCAGCAGCATTAGAAATGAGCTGTTTCCACCAACATATTACTACATTGAACCAAGCAAGGAAGGACCAAAAACAGTGTAAATGGGACGTATGGTTACTCCATTTTCCCTGTTGTTGGGTCCAAAACTACCCATCGCTCATTCCATTTCCTCAACTGCAAACATTGTAATAGAGAAAATCAGATTTGCTACAATGAAGGCTCATTGCCATAAAAAATGCTGTCTAAGAACAGAAACGCAGAAAATAGAAGGCTGATCAAACGTGACCACAATTCTGCATATGCGCACTACAAAACAGTCTGAGAATACTATCACATCGACGGCCATATTCATAAACACAAATATGCCGACAGTTAGATCACGAACATGGGCATTTCTCACATTTCTAATCTCCTTGAAATCACAAATCCCGACGTCCTAATCTTAATAAGTACTTCTAGGTGATTTAATTAAGTCTTCAAATATCACTAAAACAGTCGGAACGATTTAAATGGAAGACCTAAAGGCAGCGCAATTAAGCAGTAACCATCAATTCAAAACAAAAGGAAAGACAGAAAGAGTTGCAATGCGTTAGTTTACTGTTTCAGATCGCTTTAGAAGGGGACCCTGCAACAAATTCCGACCAGACCCAGAGGCCAGCTGCCGCTTGATCTTCTCCAAACTGTCCCCGGCATCTTCCGCTCTCTCCACCAACAACAATCATAAATTAAAAACATGTCGAGCCAACAAAGATACACACCAGCAAACTTTTGAACATAGGACCCTCCTAAACCTTAAACAGATTTTGCAGTGGGCTTCCGACTCAAATAAACAGCCTCCATGCTCCCCAAAACGTTCCTAAGAAAGGATTCATCTCCCTACCAACCAACATGCATCACATCCCATAACTTTCATTTCTTCATAAAAAATGTAACTAACTCAAGGTAAAAAAAAAAAAAAAAAACAGAACAAGAACACTAACCAACTTCTAAGGAATCAGCTCCCTGCCAACATGCACCACATCCCATAACTTTAATTTCTTCAAATACAAAGGATTTAACTCAAAGTAAAAAAAAAAAAACAGAACACGAACTCTAACCAACAAAAATAGAAAAACCAACCTTAACCCTTGATCCTTGCAGTCCATCGAGAGGTTCAGCACTGGACATGATCGAGAACATTCGGTTCCCAGCCACAGGTTTGGCCATCGACGAAGATTTTCAGAGGGAAATGAAATTTTTGGAAATGGGTAGTGAACAAAAGTAAGGCTGAAATGATTTTGTTTGGAGAGTGGGCAAAATTCTGGCGAGTGAGGAGAAAAGGGAATACATGGGGTTCGGTTTACAGGGATTTTTCTTAATGATTGTTGGAAGAACAAAGAGATTGTGAGGAGATTTAAGGGTAACGACACAAATGCAGAATGTTAAATCCAAAAAGGCGAAATGGCCAATTGAATATTTAAGGAAGTTTGATCTGCCTGCTAGCTGTTTTCTTGCTTCTTTATGGAAATGTTGCAGAAAGAGTAGAACGATGACATAGTGCATAATGTGTTTCTCTTTACAAAGTAACCAATGACTTACAAGAAAGACACCACACAACAAATGACCATTGGAAAACAATATACATATGAAAAGCTAAAAAAATTTGCAGAAATTGAAAATGAAATTTAAAGTAGAAAAGAAATGAAAGAAAAATACCCTAAAAGTTGCAAGTGCAATATGATCATAACCAATTAGTATCACCATCAAAAGATCGAACAAGCTCCAAAGTGGATTTTACAGTGTGATTCTGACTCACATAAGCAGTCTCCAGGACTGCAAAACCATTTCTAAGAAAGGATCATCACAACCCATAACTTTAAATTCTTCAAAAACAATGCAATGAAATCAAATCAGAAAAAAACAGAACAACAATAACTAAAAAATAAACCTTAACCCTTGATCCTTGCAGTCCATTGGAAGGTTCGGCACTCGACAAGATCGAGAACAATCGATTCCTAGCAGCAGGTTTCGACATCGACAAAGAATTTCCGAGGGAAATGAAAATTTTGGAAATGAGTAGTGAAGAAAAATAAGGTTGAAACGATTTTGTTTGGGGAGTGGGAAAAATTATGGCCGATGGGGAGAAAAGGGAAGACATGGGGTTCGGTTTACAGGGATTTAACAAAGACATTGTGAGGAGATTTAAGGGCAACGACAAGAATGGCAGAATGTTAAAACCCAAAAGACTAAATGGCCAATTGAATGTTTAAGCAGATTGATCTGCCTATTAGTTGTTTTCTTGCTTCTTTACGGAAATGGGGTAGAAAGAGTAGAACGATAACATAGTTCACTTTGTTCTTCTCTTTATAAAGTAGCCAAAGACTTAAAAGAAAGACATTGCACAACAAGTGACCATTAAAAAATAATATACATACGAAAGAATAAAAAATAAGCAGAAATTGGAAGTAGAAAAGAACCAAAGAAAAATACCCAAAACTTCAAAATGCAATATGATCATAACAGATTGGTATCATCACGAACAGATCGAACAAACTCCAAAACAGATTTTGCATTGGGCGTCCAACTAAAATAAACAGCATCCATGCTCGCCAAAACGTTCCTAAGAAGTGACACCATTTCACAACAAGTAGCCAATGACTTAAAAGAAAGATATTGCACAACAAGTGACCATTAGAAAATAATAAACAGAAGAAAGAATAAAAAGATAAGCAGAAATTGGAAGAAGAAAAGAAATGGAAGAAAAATACCCCAAAACTTCAAAATGCAGTATGATCATAACAAATTTGTATCATCATGGACAGATCGAACAAACTCCAAAACAGATTTTGCAGCGGGCTTCCGACTCAGATAAACAGCCTCCATGCTCCCCAAAACGTTCCCAAGAAAGGATTAAGCTCCCTACAAAAAACAATGTAACTAACTCAAGGTAAAAAAAAAAAACAGAACAAGAACACTAACCAACTTTTAAGGAATCAGCTCCCTGCCAACATGCATCACATCCCATAACTTTAATTTCTTCAAATACAAAGGATTTAACTCAAAGTAAAAAAAAAAACAGAACACGAACTCTAACCAACAAAAATAGAAAAACCAACCTTAACCCTTGATCCTTGCAGTCCATCGGGAGGTTCGGCACTGGACATGATCGAGAACGTTCGGTTCCCAGCCACAGGTTTGGCCATCGACAAAGATTTTCAGAGGGAAATGAAATTTTTGGAAATGGGTAGTGAACAAAAATAAGGCTGAATGATTTTGTTTGGAGAGTGGGCAAAATTCTGGCGAGTGAGGAGAAAAGGGAATACATGGGGTTCGGTTTACAGGGATTTTTCTTAATGATTGTTGGAAGAACAAAGAGATGTGACGAGGTAAATGTAATATTATATCTTCTAACCATTGTCAACTTAAATATGTTTTTTACTATAACCAGTGGGTTTGCTGAAATTGAATGATCAATCCATAAAATAAAAATTAAGTTGGAAGTAGAAGAAATGGGAGGAAGAAAAATACCCCAGAAGTTCTAAAAGCGATATGATCTCAATAAATTGTATCATGATGAACAGATCGAACAAGCCCCAAAACAGATTTTGCAGTGGGATTCCGACTCGGATAAACTGACTCCATGCTCAACAAAACATTCCTAATAAAGGATTCAGCTTGCTATCAACATGCATCACAACCCATGACGTTAAATTCTTCAAAACCAATGCAATTAAATCAAAGCAGAAAAAAACAGAACAAGAACTCAAACCAACGATAACAAAAGAATAAACCTTAACCCTTGATCCTTGCAGTCCATTGGGAGGTTCAGCACCGGACATGATCGACAACAATCGATTCCCAGCTGCAGGTTTCGGTATCGACAAAGAATTTCCAAGGAAATGAAAATTTTGGAAATGGGTAGTCAAGAAAATTAAGGTTGAGAGGATTTTGTGTGGAGAGTGGGAAAAATTCCGGCCGGGGGGGAGAAAAGGGAAGACATGGGGTTCGGTTTACAGGGGTTTTTCTTAATGATTGTTGGAAGAACAAAGAGGTTGTGAGGAGATTTAAGGGCAACCAAAAGAATGGCAGAATGTTTGATCTGGCTTGCTTCTTTATGGAAATGTCGTAGAAACAGTAGAACGATGACATAGTTCCCTTTGTTTTTCTATTCACCAAAAAACCAATGACTTAAAAGAAAGACATTGCACCACATATGAGCATTAGAAAACAATATACATAAGAAAGAATAAATAATATGAATATGCAGATATTGAAAATGAAATTGGAAGTAGAAAAAAAAATGGAACGAAGAACAATACCCCAAAATTTCCAAATGCATTATGATCATAAAAAATTTGTATCAACATGAACTGATCGAATAAGCTCCAAAATGGATATTGCAGTGGGATTCCGACTCAGATAGGCAGTGTACAGTCTTGCCAAAACGTTCCTAAGAAAGGATCATCAAAACCCATAACTTTAAATTCTTCAAAAATAATGGAATTAAGTCAAGGCAGTACAATACGAAACAAAAACTCTAACCAACGATAAGAAAGAAATAAACCTTCACCCGTGATCCTTGCAGTCCATTCGGGGTTCAGCACTGGACTTGATCGAGAACAATCAGTTCCAAGATGCAGGTTTCGGCATAGACGATGATTTTCCAAAAAGTGAAATGAATTTTTTGGAAATGGGTTGTAAAGAATTTGTTTCGAGAGTGGGCAAAATTCTGGCCGGCGTGGAGAAAAGGAAAGACATGGGGCTCCAATTCTAGGGATCTTTCTCAATGATTGTTGGAAGAACAAAGAGTTTGTGAGGACATTTAAGGGCAACGACAAGAATGGCACAATGTTAAATCCCAAAAGACTAAATGGCCAATTGAATGTTTAAGCAAATTGATATGCCTGTTAGGTGTTTTCTTGCTTCTTTACATAAATGGGGTAGAAAGAGTAGAACGATAACATAGTTCACTTTGTTCTTCTCTTTACAAAGTAGCCAACGACTTAAAAGAAAGACATTGCACAAATAGATACATATAAGTCTTAACTAGTCTAATAGCACCCTCCATTCATCTTCCCCTACACTGGCTATGGTATCAAAATTTTCAATTAAGTAATACGTCTACTAACGAACTTGAAAACAAAACACATCACACTAAAAAACACAAACATCACTTTAACCCAACAGAAGCAACTCTTTTTACCCTTGCACTCACTATCACATTACTATCATATTTGTCAACTGTCAAACTAACTCTTTTAAGTTATTTAGTGTGACTACAAAGTTATGAACACCATAATCTTAATTAAAACCTTTTAATAAATAAATGCCAAGTTACTACTCAAGAATGGCAAGGAATTCAAAAAACATGACAGCTATCCTAATTGGTTGAAAATGAGAAAAAGAAGACAACCTGTTTGGACTACAAAGCCAGCAGATATGATTCCTCAAATTTGACCATTCACTCTCCATACTCTACAAGTCTTCAAGCACATGATGCTGCCTACTTTCAGATGAGCAACATCATTCCGATCTTAACAGTCAGAAGAGCAAATCAAATCAATCCTAGCATATTCACAAATCACAACTAAAAAGTACAAACATTACAAAATAAAACATGCAGCGATATCAACAAGCATTCTGATAAATAATTAGCCAATTAATTGACATTACAAAATAAATAAAGAAAAAAATCATTGGAAAGATCACTGCTTAAATGAAATTTGAAATATCTCCCAATAGTTTTGATCGGTTGCCCGAGTTGTGAGAGTGATCGGTTGATATTGCGTGCTTCCTTCAAGCGCTCCCCAGCTGCACCTGTTAGCTTCTGCCTCCGGAACCAGGTAAATCAATAAGATTTATTCTACTTGTTTTAAAGCTACTTAAACCATCTGCCAGTCTCTGCACAATAAAGTACTAGTCAGAAATGTACCTTGTCTCATACTGAGTTACTTTTTCACATGATTTTTGCTAGCAGGATAAATTAGTTTAAGCTCTAGAAGGGAGTTACTTTTTCACATGATTTTTGCTAGCAGGATAAATTAGTTTAAGCTCTAGAAGGAACCAACTTATCCCCTTAAGGGAAACCAAAACAAATAATTAAGAATAATGAGGATACGAAGTGGTCCTCGAGAGTAACCAGTTACAAACCTAATGAAAAAAGCAAGATACAATTGTTATATTTCTGAAGTTCAGTTTTTCTTTAAGCCAACTTGAGACAAGAAGTAACCAACTGATGTGTAATGAAAATACTCACTTCAGAAATTTCTTTTGGTTTTCCACTGAGAAACTTTTGATAACTTCCCAAAACATCTAAAAATTCAAATTCTGAAGTTCCCACATTTGGTTTTTCAATCCAGCAGAAGCATAAAAGAACATCATTAAAAAAGTGAAGATATTTCTCCGTTTCCTATCACAAATTTCTTGATCATGGTTGTGCCTGACCAAACAGAGCATTACAAACAATACAAGTCCAAAGTTTGTTTTCATAGTCATAGAAACATAAGAGAGGACTAGAAGTCTGAATAATGGTAATCAATTTATCACCCAGTTTCAAACACTAATACAGGCATATACATTGTATGAATTCGAAATTAATTGAAAAATATTAAAAAGAATCTAAACGATGACCAACTCCCTAAACTCCAAAGACTTCAAAACCATCTCCCAATTACCCGGGTGAGATCTTCCAACATCATCTACAATTATGAAATTTAATTGACTTGACATCACAATTCCGATTGCACTACAATAAATCTAGTATTCGATATCCTAAACCAAGAATTGTTCAACCTCCAAAGGAAGATTAATTGTAACTAATCTTCTTGCAAGATTTCAAATTTTCAAAATTTTGTCGAACACAATATGCAAAACAATTACGCAAAACAATTACGCAGAAAAGAAAAGAAACAAAAATACATATATAGAAAAAAGGGTTTAATAGAACTTACCCTATGATAACCACTTGAATAAGTAGTATGTGTCCGTAGCTCATCAACATCCAAGCTGTCCAGTGAACCTGATATTGAAAGCTGAAATGAAATAGACCAGTCAAAGACAGCAACTCGATTGTCTTACTGACCGAACCAAGTTGGCTCTTTGTTTTTTTATGGGATTTTTCTAATGTATATTGCATGTGTTGTTTGTTTTTTTATAGCTCTTGATTGTCTAACCTTTTTACGTTTTGCATTTGCAAGTCTCTCTTTTGTTTCTTTGGTATGCAATGTGGTAACAAGGTCTTGCTAGAACCGGTGGGCTAACCTTTCTATGGTTCTAAACTTAGTTTCTAAGTTTGACTGCTCCCTTCGGAGTGACAACAAGCCTCGTTTTCCCCCTACTATGGAACGGGGAGGATTCCTCCTCTTTTCAAAGCCCTCGTCAAACTCAATGCTAAGTTTGACTGCTCCCTTCGGAGTGACAACAAGCCTTGTTTTCCCCCTAATGTGGATCGGGGAGGATTCCTCCTCTTTTCAAAGCCCTCATCAAACTCGATGCTAAGTTTAGAACGCTAAGAGTAGGTGGTTTGGTTTTGGTTAGGCCAAAAGTAAAGTTTTCTGCTAAAAGCTCTGATAGTTAGGGAACTCAACACATTCTACTTGACCGAACCAAGTTGGCTCTTTGCTTTTTTATGGGATTTTTCTAATGTATATTGCATGTGTTGTTTGCTTTTTTATAGCTCTTGATTGTCTAACCTTTTTACGTTTTGCATTTGCAAGTCTCTCTTTTGTTTCTTTGGTATGCAATGTGGTAACAAGGTCTTGCTAGAACCGGTGGGCTAACCTTTCTATGGTTCTAAACTTAGTTTCTAAGTTTGACTGCTCCTTCGGAGTGACAACAAGCCTCGTTTTCCCCCTACTATGGAACGGGGAGGATTCCTCCTCTTTTCAAAGCCCTCGTCAAACTCAATGCTAAGTTTGACTGCTCCCTTCGGAGTGACAACAAGCCTTGTTTTCCCCCTAATGTGGATCGGGGAGGATTCCTCCTCTTTTCAAAGCCCTCATCAAACTCGATGCTAAGTTTAGAACGCTAAGAGTAGGTGGTTTGGTTTTGGTTAGGCCAAAAGTAAAGTTTTCTGCTAAAAGCTCTGATAGTTAGGGAACTCAACACATTCTACTTGACCGAACCAAGTTGGCTCTTTGCTTTTTTATGGGATTTTTCTGATGTATATTGCATGTGTTGTTTGTTTTTTTATAGCTCTTGATTGTCTAACCTTTTTACGTTTTGCATTTGCAAGTCTCTCTTTTGTTTCTTTGGTATGCAATGTGGTAACAAGGTCTTGCTAGAACCGGTGGGCTAACCTTTCTATGGTTCTAAACTTAGTTTCTAAGTTTGACTGCTCCCTTCGGAGTGACAACAAGCCTCGTTTTCCCCCTACTATGGAACGGGGAGGATTCCTCCTCTTTTCAAAGCCCTCGTCAAACTCAATGCTAAGTTTGACTGCTCCCTTCGGAGTGACAACAAGCCTTGTTTTCCCCCTAATGTGGATCGGGGAGGATTCCTCCTCTTTTCAAAGCCCTCATCAAACTCGATGCTAAGTTTAGAACGCTAAGAGTAGGTGGTTTGGTTTTGGTTAGGCCAAAAGTAAAGTTTTCTGCTAAAAGCTCTGATAGTTAGGGAACTCAACACATTCTACTTGACCGAACCAAGTTGGCTCTTTGCTTTTTTATGGGATTTTTCTAATGTATATTGCATGTGTTGTTTGTTTTTTTATAGCTCTTGATTGTCTAACCTTTTTACGTTTTGCATTTGCAAGTCTCTCTTTTGTTTCTTTGGTATGCAATGTGGTAACAAGGTCTTGCTAGAACCGGTGGGCTAACCTTTCTATGGTTCTAAACTTAGTTTCTAAGTTTGACTGCTCCCTTCGGAGTGACAACAAGCCTCGTTTTCCCCCTACTATGGAACGGGGAGGATTCCTCCTCTTTTCAAAGCCCTCGTCAAACTCAATGCTAAGTTTGACTGCTCCCTTCGGAGTGACAACAAGCCTTGTTTTCCCCCTAATGTGGATCGGGGAGGATTCCTCCTCTTTTCAAAGCCCTCATCAAACTCGATGCTAAGTTTAGAACGCTAAGAGTAGGTGGTTTGGTTTTGGTTAGGCCAAAAGTAAAGTTTTCTGCTAAAAGCTCTGATAGTTAGGGAACTCAACACATTCTACTTGACCGAACCAAGTTGGCTCTTTGCTTTTTTATGGGATTTTTCTAATGTATATTGCATGTGTTGTTTGTTTTTTTATAGCTCTTGATTGTCTAACCTTTTTACGTTTTGCATTTGCAAGTCTCTCTTTTGTTTCTTTGGTATGCAATGTGGTAACAAGGTCTTGCTAGAACCGGTGGGCTAACCTTTCTATGGTTCTAAACTTAGTTTCTAAGTTTGACTGCTCCCTTCGGAGTGACAACAAGCCTCGTTTTCCCCCTACTATGGAACGGGGAGGATTCCTCCTCTTTTCAAAGCCCTCGTCAAACTCAATGCTAAGTTTGACTGCTCCCTTCGGAGTGACAACAAGCCTTGTTTTCCCCCTAATGTGGATCGGGGAGGATTCCTCCTCTTTTCAAAGCCCTCATCAAACTCGATGCTAAGTTTAGAACGCTAAGAGTAGGTGGTTTGGTTTTGGTTAGGCCAAAAGTAAAGTTTTCTGCTAAAAGCTCTGATAGTTAGGGAACTCAACACATTCTACTTGACCGAACCAAGTTGGCTCTTTGCTTTTTTATGGGATTTTTCTAATGTATATTGCATGTGTTGTTTGTTTTTTTATAGCTCTTGATTGTCTAACCTTTTTACGTTTTGCATTTGCAAGTCTCTCTTTTGTTTCTTTGGTATGCAATGTGGTAACAAGGTCTTGCTAGAACCGGTGGGCTAACCTTTCTATGGTTCTAAACTTAGTTTCTAAGTTTGACTGCTCCCTTCGGAGTGACAACAAGCCTCGTTTTCCCCCTACTATGGAACGGGGAGGATTCCTCCTCTTTTCAAAGCCCTCGTCAAACTCAATGCTAAGTTTGACTGCTCCCTTCGGAGTGACAACAAGCCTTGTTTTCCCCCTAATGTGGATCGGGGAGGATTCCTCCTCTTTTCAAAGCCCTCATCAAACTCGATGCTAAGTTTAGAACGCTAAGAGTAGGTGGTTTGGTTTTGGTTAGGCCAAAAGTAAAGTTTTCTGCTAAAAGCTCTGATAGTTAGGGAACTCAACACATTCTACTTGACCGAACCAAGTTGGCTCTTTGCTTTTTTATGGGATTTTTCTAATGTATATTGCATGTGTTGTTTGTTTTTTTATAGCTCTTGATTGTCTAACCTTTTTACGTTTTGCATTTGCAAGTCTCTCTTTTGTTTCTTTGGTATGCAATGTGGTAACAAGGTCTTGCTAGAACCGGTGGGCTAACCTTTCTATGGTTCTAAACTTAGTTTCTAAGTTTGACTGCTCCCTTCGGAGTGACAACAAGCCTCGTTTTCCCCCTACTATGGAACGGGGAGGATTCCTCCTCTTTTCAAAGCCCTCGTCAAACTCAATGCTAAGTTTGACTGCTCCCTTCGGAGTGACAACAAGCCTTGTTTTCCCCCTAATGTGGATCGGGGAGGATTCCTCCTCTTTTCAAAGCCCTCATCAAACTCGATGCTAAGTTTAGAACGCTAAGAGTAGGTGGTTTGGTTTTGGTTAGGCCAAAAGTAAAGTTTTCTGCTAAAAGCTCTGATAGTTAGGGAACTCAACACATTCTACTTGACCGAACCAAGTTGGCTCTTTGTTTTTTTATGGGATTTTTCTAATGTATATTGCATGTGTTGTTTGTTTTTTTATAGCTCTTGATTGTCTAACCTTTTTACGTTTTGCATTTGCAAGTCTCTCTTTTGTTTCTTTGGTATGCAATGTGGTAACAAGGTCTTGCTAGAACCGGTGGGCTAACCTTTCTATGGTTCTAAACTTAGTTTCTAAGTTTGACTGCTCCCTTCGGAGTGACAACAAGCCTCGTTTTCCCCCTACTATGGAACGGGGAGGATTCCTCCTCTTTTCAAAGCCCTCGTCAAACTCAATGCTAAGTTTGACTGCTCCCTTCGGAGTGACAACAAGCCTTGTTTTCCCCCTAATGTGGATCGGGGAGGATTCCTCCTCTTTTCAAAGCCCTCATCAAACTCGATGCTAAGTTTAGAACGCTAAGAGTAGGTGGTTTGGTTTTGGTTAGGCCAAAAGTAAAGTTTTCTGCTAAAAGCTCTGATAGTTAGGGAACTCAACACATTCTACTTGACCGAACCAAGTTGGATCTTTGCTTTTTTATGGGATTTTTCTAATGTATATTGCATGTGTTGTTTGTTTTTTTATAGCTCTTGATTGTCTAACCTTTTTACGTTTTGCATTTGCAAGTCTCTCTTTTGTTTCTTTGGTATGCAATGTGGTAACAAGGTCTTGCTAGAACCGGTGGGCTAACCTTTCTATGGTTCTAAACTTAGTTTCTAAGTTTGACTGCTCCCTTCGGAGTGACAACAAGCCTCGTTTTCCCCCTACTATGGAATGGGGAGGATTCCTCCTCTTTTCAAAGCCCTCGTCAAACTCAATGCTAAGTTTGACTGCTCCCTTCGGAGTGACAACAAGCCTTGTTTTCCCCCTAATGTGGATCGGGGAGGATTCCTCCTCTTTTCAAAGCCCTCATCAAACTCGATGCTAAGTTTAGAACGCTAAGAGTAGGTGGTTTGGTTTTGGTTAGGCCAAAAGTAAAGTTTTCTGCTAAAAGCTCTGATAGTTAGGGAACTCAACACATTCTACTTGACCGAACCAAGTTGGCTCTTTGTTTTTTTATGGGATTTTTCTAATGTATATTACATGTGTTGTTTGTTTTTTATAGCTCTTGATTGTCTCACCTTTTTACGTTTTGCATTTGCAAGTCTCTCTTTTGTTTCTTTGGTATGCAATGTGGTAACAAGGTCTTGCTAGAACCGGTGGGCTAACCTTTCTATGGTTCTAAACTTAGTTTCTAAGTTTGACTGCTCCCTTCGGAGTGACAACAAGCCTCGTTTTCCCCCTACTATGGAACGGGGAGGATTCCTCCTCTTTTCAAAGCCCTCGTCAAACTCAATGCTAAGTTTGACTGCTCCCTTCGGAGTGACAACAAGCCTTGTTTTCCCCTAATGTGGATCGGGGAGGATTCCTCCTCTTTTCAAAGCCCTCATCAAACTCGATGCTATGTTTAGAACGCTAAGAGTAGGTAGTCTGGTTTTGGTTAGGCCAAAAGTGAAGTTTTCCCCCATTTTTTATGGGCTTTTTCTAATGTATATTGGATATGTTGTTTGATTTTTTTATAGCTCTTGATTGTCTTACTGTTTTATGTTTTGCATTGTCAAGTCTCTCTTTTCTTTCTTTGGTATGCAATGTGGTAACTAGGCCTTGCTAGAACCGGTGGGCTAACCTTTCTATGGTTCTACATTTAGTTACTAATTAAGTTTGATTGCTCCCTTTGAAGTGACAATAAGTTTTGTTAATGTCGACCCTTTTCTAAAGGGATTTAGTTCATTGTGGCTAGACAAGAGGCTTCTAACTCATGTTTGACAAGACAAATTTGTTAAAACCATCCCAGTTTCTAAAGAGTGCCTCCTATCCTTTTTTACTCTATCTAGGCTAGGTTTGGACTAAGTGCATCATAGGTAAGTCACGACAAAGCAACAAAGGAAGACAAAGCTAGAAAAGTATCCATGCACTTATTTATTATACATGCAATCAAGCATTCACAACACACATACCATTTTCTCAATCATGCATTCACATCTCAATAAGAAATAGCTAAAAGGAGCTTAAAACAAAAAAGACAGCAGCTTATGCTCAAATTTCAGCACATATACTCATCAAAATTCAGAATTTCACATCATAAACCCGAGCTCAGTGCTCAAGGGTTGCCAATCATGCTTTTTATGCAAGATCTAATTAAGCTAAGAAGGTATAATGCTCATTATTGTATGGAAAGAATTCTGAAAAATTTTGAAATTTGGGCAAAATTTGAACCCCCAAGTTTACACTAAACATGCAAGCTAAGCAAGCTATTACCCACACCCACTCAAAAAATTGCTTTTTCTGTCCTAAAAGCTTTTGAAAATCAAAGTAAATGGAGAAAAATAAGGGGGGAACTTTGGACTCCCCTGGAAGGATCGACATCCATGACTTTGGTTTGAAGCTTGCATGGATAAACCTTTTCATTCCTTTTTCATTGATTATTCATCCTTGTTCCTGAAAATCAAAGGAAATTCTCTCAATTTTATATATTACTAAAATTAGGATACATATAAGTCTTAACTAGTCTAATAGCACCCTCCATTCATCTTCCCCTACACTGGCTATGGTATCAAAATTTTCAATTAAGTAATACGTCTACTAACGAACTTGAAAACAAAACACATCACACTAAAAAACACAAACATCACTTTAACCCAACAGAAGCAACTCTTTTTACCCTTGCACTCACTATCACATTACTATCATGTTTGTCAACTATCAAACTAACTCTTTTAAGTTATTTAGTGTGACTACAAAGTTATGAACACCATAATCTTAATTAAAACCTTTTAATAAATAAATGCGAAGTTACTACTCAAGAATGGCAAGGAATTCAAAAAACATGACAGCTATCCTAATTGGTTGAAAATGAGAAAAAGAAAGTTAGCCAGACAACCTGTTTGGACTACAAAGCCAGCAGATATGATTCCTCAAATTTGACCATTCACTCTCCATACTCTACAAGTCTTCAAGCACATGATGCTGCCTACTTTCAGATGAGCAACATCATTCCGATCTTAACAGTCAGAAGAGCAAATCAAATCAATCCTAGCATATTCACAAATCACAACTAAAAAGTACAAACATTACAAAATAAAACATGCAGCGATATCAACAAGCATTCTGATAAATAATTAGCCAATTAATTGACATTACAAAATAAATAAAGAAAAACAAGCATTCTGATATTTTTCTATTTGTGCGGGCAGCCGATGTTCACAAAACAGCGTTTCGAACCCACGAGGGGCCCTATGAATTCCTTGTGATGCTGTTTGGGTTGAAACGCTCCGGCAACATTCCAATCAATCATGAGTGATGTTCTTCGCCCATATTTACGCAAGTTTGTTTTGGTTTTCTTTGATGACATCTTAATTTACAGCAAGTCCTTGGACGAGCATTTGCACCAATTGGCAATGGTTTTGGAAACTCTAGTAGCTCATCAACTGGTAGCCAACTTTAAAAAATGCCAATTTGCGGTTGACAAAATTGAATACTTGGGCCATGTTATTTCTTCAGAGGGGGTGGCAGCGGATCCAACAAAAATAGAAGCGATGGTTAAATGGCCAGCACCCAAGAACGTGAAGGAGCTAGGTGGGTTTTTTGGGGCTAACGGGGTATTATCGGAAATTCGTTGCAAACTACGGTTCTATTGTGCTGCCCCCTTGACACAACTGTTAAAAAAGGTAACTTTAAGTGGAATGAGACGACCGAGAACGCATTTCAGCAGTTAAAAGTCAGCAATGATGTCTGTCCCGATGCTAGGTATTCCTGATTTTTCACAAAGTTTTGTGCTGGAAACTGATGCTTCGGGTGTGGGTATTGGGGCTGTCCTAATGCAAAATCAACGACCAGTGGCCTTTTTCAGTCAAGCTTTACCTATTACCCATAGGTTTAAGGCTGTTTATGAACGGGAGCTTATGGCAATAGTGCTGGCTGTTCAAAAATGGCGACCATATCTATTGGGTAAGCCTTTTGTGGTGCGTACAGATCAGAAAAGTTTGAAGTTTCTTCTTGAACAACGGGCTATCGGGGGAGAATATCAGAGATGGATCGCTAAACTATTGGGGTATGATTTTGTGATTGAGTACAGGAAAGGATTGGAAAACAAAGCGGCCGATGCCTTATAGAGATTACCACCGGTATTTGAATTGGGCCTCGTAAGTATTGTGGGCGGGCTAAACCCTTCGTTTTCATCGATCAAGTGGCTGGAAATGAATCTCTTAACAATATTCGATTATCCTTGATAAATGGACAGCCAGCTCCAGATGGATATTTGCTACAAGGAGGAGGATTCACCTAATATTACTTTATTATTAGCTGAGTTCCATAACAGCCCGATAGGGGGACATCATGGTGCATTGAAAACATATCAAAGGCTAGCAAGGGAGGTATATTGGCGAGGTATGAAAGCCCATATCCGCACCTATGTTGCTGAATGTTCCGTGTGTCAGCAAGCCAAATACTTGTCTTTAACTCCGGCTGGTTTCCTTCAAGCATTACCCATTCCGGACCGTGTGTGGGAAGATATTAGTATGGATTTTATTGAGGGCCTCCCCAAATCCGAGGGTTATGATGTTATATTGGTAGTTGCGGATCTTCTTTCCAAGTATGCACATTTCATCCCCTTGAAACATCCATTTGGTGCAAAAGTGGTTGCTGCTGTTTTTATGCGAGAGATTATTCGTTTGCATGGATGCCCCTGAAGTATAGTGTCGGATCGTGGTCGTATTTTTACAAGTCTATTATGGGAAGAGTTGTGGAGGTTGTTGGAAACTCAGTTGAGATGAAGCACCACTTACCACCCCCAAACAGATGGTCAAACGGAAGTTGTCAATCGAGGGGTGGAGACGTATCTAGGGTGTTTTTCTATGAACACACCTAAACAATGGGTTAAATGGCTAGCTTGGGCTGAATTAAGCTATAATACAACAGTCCGTACAGCCACATTGATGACCCCCTTCGAGGCCCTCTATGGGCAACCACCCCCCTCTATATTACCATATGTGAAGGGCTCGAGCCGGGTGAATGATGAAGTAGACCATTTGATGAAAGAAAGAGATGAAATTTTGGGCGTTTTGAAGGCCAATTTACTGAAAGCACAGCAGCGAATGGTCAAATATGCTAATGCTAAAAGATGGGAGGTGCAGTTTGAGGTTCATGATTGGGTTTATGTGAAGTTACGCCCTTACCGACAGTCCTCTCTCAGCCGTTTTAAGCACACCAAATTAGCCCCAAGATTCATTGGTTCACTTATGATCGTGGCACGAATTCGTTTCGTTGCATACCGTTTGGCCCTTCCCAAGGAATCGCTTATACACCCAGTCTTTCATGTTTCTGTTCTTCGCAAGGTCATGGGTTCAAACAGGCCATTATTCTCAATTTCAAAAGATTTGGCTGCTGATTTGTCTATGCAAGTGTCTCCGGTAGAAGTATTGGGAGTTCGCAAAACAATAGAAAAGGAGGACAACTTAGAAGTTTTGATCCATTGGAGTGAGGGGACACTTGAAAGTGCAACGTGGGAACAAGCTGCTCTTATTCAAGAAACAGTTTCCTGAATTCCACCTTGAGGACAAGGTGGCTATTTGGGGGCGGGTAATGATAGACCTCCCATAGTAAAGGTGTATTCCCGTAGAGACAAGAATAGGAAGAAGAAAGAATGATTGAGAGTTAGTTGGTATTTTTCTATTTGTGTGGGCCCTTAGGAATGTGTTTGTTAGAGTGGGGCCAAGTATTTTGTTATTTCTCTAAGCAATTACTTAAGTTTCTTGAGTGGAAGGGTATGGGTATCTTGATTTTGGTATAGACTCTCATTAGAGAAGTGTGTAGAGATTGGGGAGCTCTCAAATCCTCCCCCACAGTTGATAAATAAAATTTTGGCTAAAGCCTTGACAAAAGCTAATGTAGAACATCCCCCTTCTTTATGTTTCTTGAGTTTTATTCTAGAGGAGGTGTTTGAATTACCATTTTTATAGTTTAGGATTAGTTATTTGAATTAACAATTTTGTATCTTGAGTTAGTTATAAGTAAACTAACTCAACCCAAGTTAGTTTAACAACTCTTGTAATCTCCAGCCTATAAAAAGGCTTCTCATTTTCATTAATAAATGATAAAAAAAAAAAGGCATTATACATAAAGATTTCCTAGCTTTGCAATTACAGCATCAAAAAGCAATGTACAGTTCAGATGAGACTTTATTCCAGTATAGAGTAGCTCTGTAATTGCAGATCAAGAAAGTGAATGTAGCATGGAAATCCCAAATTCAACATTTGGAAGTTAGCAATTGACAATCTCATTAGTAGGCAGTGCACCCATAATAAAATGTAAGATTTTTAGAACCCTAAAAATTCAAGTAACGTGCAACTAGTCATTGTCATGACCATCAATACTACGATTAGTGGATCAGCACAAAATACAAAACAGTAAGACAGTAAATCTTTAAAAACCTTACTTCTGTTTTAACTTGCTCAAGAAGAATGTTGCAAAAAGTATATCAACAAGAATTCCTTCAAACATGACCTACAGGAAGAAGGGTAACTAACTAAATAAAACAACCTTGTAACTAACTTGTAACTAACCTTGAGATATCAATATATAACAGTCTCCTAGCCCGAAATATGGCAGAGAATTCTTTTGAAAAATCAATCCAACTTGAATTACATCAAATTGGTATCAGAGCAGCCCCGATTCTTGGACGGAATGGCTGGCCGAAGAGTTAACAACCCTGCCACGGGGGAAAACCGTGTGCAAGAAGCGGTGGAGGAAATCACCGTCCTCTCTCCAAAGACATCAACAGTTCGCTTGCTGGCTGTTGAAGAATCTTTGGGAGATCTCCACAACAAATTTGATAAGTTGATGGAAAGTGTCGAACTGTTAAACCGAAGAGGAGAATTCCCACAGCCACCACCACGGAATGAAATTAACTTCCAAAACGACCAACGTTTTGGTGAAGCAAGAGGCCGGCGAGCAAGGGGATACGTTAGAAACATGAACAATCCACGAGGACTTCAAAGAAGGAGACCCGGTTACGCTATACAGCAACAGCTTGACGAAGACCTTCAAGAAGATCAAGAAGATTGGCAAGAAACCCAAGAAGATGATTCTTCAAGCGGGGATGAACAAGGAAACATGTGGAACTTCAATGATGAAGCACGAGCAGGAAGAAATAACCGAAGAATTGAGGCCAGAAGAGGAGAATACCACGATTATAAGATGAAGATCGACCTTCCCATGTATTATGGCAAACGAAACATAGAAGCATTCTTGGACTGGATAAAGAGTACTGAAAACTTCTTCACTTACATGGATACGCCTGAACGCAAGAAAGTCCACCTAGTAGCCTTAAAATTAAGGGCTGGTGCATCAGCTTGGTGGGATCAGTTAGAAATCAATAGACAAAGATGCGGGAAACAACCGGTTCGCTCATGGGAAAAGATGAAAAAATTGCTGAAGGCAAGATTCTTACCACCAAACTACGAACAAACTTTATACAATCAGTACCAAAACTGCCGCCAAGGTGTCCGGACAGTAGCTGAGTACATTGAAGAATTCCACCGCCTGAGTGCAAGAACAAACCTAAGCGAAAATGAACAGCACCAGGTTGCAAGATTTGTGGGAGGCCTTCGATTCGACATCAAGGAAAAGGTCAGACTACAACCATTCCGTTTCCTGTCTGAAGCAATATCATTTGCAGAAACGGTAGAGGAGATGATTGCAATTCGATCCAAGAATCTAAATAGAAGATCAGCATGGGAAACAAATTCGACAAAAAGCAAAACAAACGACCAACCTTCAACCTCAACAAAAGCAAAAGGGAAAGAGATTGATAATCAAGAAGTAGCCGTTGAAAGAAAGAAAGAACAGACGTTCAAGCCTAGTGGTCAGAACAACTACTCCCGCCCGTCATTAGGAAAATGCTTCCGATGTGGCCAAACTGGCCACCTGTCCAACAACTGTCCGCAAAGAAAAACCATTGCAATAGCCGAAGAAGGAGGACAGACAAGTGAAGACAGTATAGAAGCAGAGGAAGAAACTGAACTGATTGAAGCAGATGATGGGGAAAGGGTCTCTTGTGTTATCCAACGGTTACTAATTACGCCCAAGGAAGAAAAGAACCTGCAACGCCACTGTCTTTTCAAGACAAGATGCACCATAAACGGAAGAGTATGTGATGTAATCATAGACAGCGGCAGCAGTGAAAACTTCGTAGCAAAGAAATTAGTAACAGTCTTGAATCTAAAGGCTGAAGCACATCCAAACCCTTACAAGATAGGTTGGGTGAGAAAAGGAGGAGAAGCCACGGTCAGCGAAATCTGTACAGTCCCTCTCTCCATTGGAAACGCCTACAAAGACCAAATTGTTTGTGATGTCATTGAGATGGATGTATGCCATCTCCTACTAGGAAGACCTTGGCAGTATGATACTCAATCATTACACAAAGGGAGAGAAAATACATATGAGTTTCAATGGATGGGAAGAAAGGTAGTCTTACTCCCTATAACGAAAAAGATTAACGAAGGGTTAAGAGGTGAGAAACAGTTATTCATCACTGTTAGTGGGAAAACATGCTTAAAAAAGGGAACAAGACATCCTAGGACTGGTTGTTATTGAAAAAACCAAAGAAAAACAGGTTGAAGACATAGAACCCAAATTACAGCAGCTCCTTCATGAGTTCCCTCATATAAAGGATATCTGGTACAAATGCTCCAACTTCTTAGACGCTGATGACTACCACATTGTTGAAGGATATCTATTTAAAGGAGAACAATTATGCATCCCGCACACCTCACTACGTGAAGCCTTAATAAAGGAAGCACATTCTGGAGGGCTAGCTGGACATTTCGGACAGAATAAGACATTGGAGATCACTTCCAAACGATACTACTGGCCGCAAATAAGAAAAGACTCCAATAATTTCGTAAAAAGATGCCCCATCTGTCAAAGAACCAAAGGCTCCAGCACGAATGCAGGATTATACTCGCCACTACCCATCCGACCTCAATATGGGAAGATTTATCAATTGACTTCGTGATTGGATTACCAAAAACACAAAGACAATTTGACTCAATAATGGTCATGGTGGACAGATTCAGCAAAATGACACATTTCGTAGCATGCAAAAAGACAAATGATGCAATCTACATAGCCAACCTCTTCTTTAAAGAAGTAGTACGACTACATGGAGTACCTAAAAGCATAGTATCAGACAGAGATGTCAAGTTCCTGAGTCACTTTTGGCGAACACTGTGGAAGAAGTTTGACACAACACTGAAATTCAGCACCACAGCCCACCCACAGACAGATGGACAAACTTAAGTAACAAACAGGACCCTCGGTAATCTGCTACGCTGCCTTAGCGGGTCAAAACCAAAACAATGGGATCTAGCATTAGCTCAAGCTGAATTCGCCTTCAATAATATGAAGAACAGATCAACAGGAAAGTCCCCCTTCGAAGTAGTTTATACCAAACTACCACGATTAACCTTTGATCTCACTACACTCCCCACAACCGTGGATCTCAACAACGAAGCAGAATGCATGGCAGAAAATATCAAAAAACTACACAAGGAAGTCCATGATCATCTTATACAGACAACAGACTCCTACAAAAAGGCAGCAGATAAAAAAAGAAGACAAGCCCACTTCAATAAAGGAGACCTAGTAATGGTACACCTGAAAAAGAGCAGATTTCCTACTGGCACCTACAACAAGCTGAAAGACAGACAAATTGGGCCATTCCCTATATTAGAGAAATACGGAGATAATGCCTTCAATATCGATCTACCACAAGACATACACATACACCCAGTCTTCAATGTTGCTGACCTAAAGCCATACCATGCACCAGATCGTTTCAGGCTTGCTGACTGATGGACTCTGGGACGAGTCCATCCTTATGGGGGTGGAAAGATGTAAACTATAGCTAGTTAGTTAGTAAAAATCCCTAACTAATTAGAAATACAGCTGTAACTAACTTCCTAAAACAGTCTTGTAACTAACTAAATAAAACAACCTTGTAACTAACTCGTAACTAACCTTGAGATATCAATATATAACAGTCTCCTAGCCCGAAATATGGCAGAGAATTCTTTTGAAAAATCAAACATGACCTACAGGAAGAAGGGTAAAACAACAACAACATCCTGTCAAAAATCATTTAATGTGATTGAGATCTTTTAGCATGACTGCTTGAGAACTTTTAGCACAACCAGGCAGCAACTTCAATAACAGAAAAACATGCATAATGTAGGAAGACAGCAGATTTCAAATTATGACATTGTATTTATGAATGTCAGGCGATTCATTGATGTTCCAAAATTCAACCAAAGTATGGGGTGAAAGATATATAAGAATCTTCCATGATAAGGCCAAGACCAGGATATCCTTATCCAAAAAAAGAAAAAAACTAATCAACCAAAGTAATTTCCATGTATGATTGGGAATTATGGCCATACCTTTGCCAAAAGAACTTCGAGGAAATGGAAAAACTGGAGATGTTGCTCATGTATCATTCCCGAACCAGGATTGGGGTAGAGCAAATGGTCAGCAATTTGCTGGATTACCAAGCAGAAAATAACTTATATTAGAAAAAATGAACAATACATACCCACATATTACTGAAATTTTATGAAATAGATTTCAAGCAACCAATTTTTATATTGAAATGTGATCTCACAACTATTTTTATTTTGAAAAGCGATTTCAAACAACTATGGCTATCTCATCACGCTTCATGTTATCCAATAATACTACAGGATTAACAAAGCCATGCCATGCTAATAATAAGGAATGTCGTGATAACCTTAAATAAACCATACTGCACGTCAAAGGCTGCCCGTGTAATGTTCTCCATGACATCTTTAAAAATACCACCACCATCAATTCCTGCCTCCTCAACTCCAAATTCATTAACAAAAGACACACGTATCTGCATGCAGAAAAGTGAAGCAATTGACCCAACACAAACAAGAAAAAACTAATAAACAATTACAAGTAACTCTGCAACTATAGGATGCAGAAGAGGGAAGGGGTCGTTTTCACGAGGGCAAAGAAAAAGATAGAAAAAAGTAAGATAACAATTTCATTTTTCATAAATCATGGAAGTCTGAAATTACCGATCCTCGAAGATCAACTTCAGACAATGCACTCATCTGACTGAAAGCATCTTCCAATATATGATTTCGTCGAATTCTAAACCAGTTTCTGGCAAAAACAGCAAGAGATCCATTCCTTTGCCTAGCTGCTGCTAGTTGTGTCTGTGAAATGAGTTATAGAGAAAGTAACCATAAATAAAAAATATCTTACATATTTCTATAACTAACAGTCATCCAAGAAATTCAATATTGTGGATAAGGAAACCAAAAAAATAACTTGCTTACAGTGAAAATCTTAACCCTGCTAGTAAACGGTACTAAAAAGGGAACTCGCTTGTGTATATCATTTGCTCTGGTATTTTCTATCACTGCCTACAAAGAAACAAGGCCAAGTAAATAATTAGAATTACGATCAGATAGTGGTTTCTCTCATGGAAATTCCATTGCAAAATGGAAGGTTCACTTGGTCTAGAGACGGTAATTCTCCTTGAAGATCATTATTAGACTGATTCTTCATAAATCAGATGTGGGATATTTGTTTTGAAAATTCTCGGGTTTCTCGAAAAGCACGCATCTTCTCGGATCACTTTCCTTTATTCTTGGAGGCTGGTTCTTTTCTTTGGGGTCCCTCTCCTTTTCGGTTTTGTAACAGCTGGTTGGTGTCCAGTGATTCTAATCAGATTATTGTTGAAACAGTGAGCAACTCTAACTTCCAGGGATGGGCTGGTTTCATTCTTCATGAGCAGTTGAGATCAGTTAAATTGGCAGTAAAAGCTTGGAATATTGCTGCGCAAGCTAAGGTAAAAAAAAACAGAGAAATCCTTGATGTCAAAATTAGAAAAATATGATTCTGTGGCTGAGTTGATTGGATTAAATCAAGAAGAGTTGAATTCTAGAGCTGCTTTGCAAGCGGAATTACTTAGTATTTATCAAAACGAAGAGCGTAATTTTATTCAGAAGAGTAAACTCAATTGGCTTTCTTCGGGTGATGAGAATACGGGCTTCTTCCACCGGTTTCTAAATGCGAAAAAAAGAAGGAACCTCATAACGAAACGACCTAAAACATGCTCAAAACGTGTCTAAGTTTCACTTGAACTTTCAAAATGACCTAAAACAGCTTACGTGTAGGTTCGTAACTCATAACCTACGAAAAAAGTTCAAACATTGTGAAAAAAGCACTACAAGACCCAAAATGGCAACCAAGTGTGTAAGTGCAACAAACTTAATTCAAACCAACCTAAAACGTGCTCAAAACGTGTCTAGGTATTACTTGAGTTTTCAAAACGACCTAGCAAATCCTAAGTGTAAGTTCGTAACTCATAATCTACCAAAAATGTTGAAAAAAGCATTTCAAGACCAAAAATGACAACCATGTGTGTAAGTGCAACAAACTCAATCTAACCTAAAATGAATTCAAAACGTGTGTAAGTATCACTTGAATTTTCAAAACGACCAAGCAATGCTTAAGTGTAAGTTTGTAACTCACAACCTACCAAAATTTCAAAATGTGTGAAAAAAGTACTTCAAGACCCAACATGTCAATCAAATGTGTTTTAAACTTAGTTTCAAACCAACCTAAAACGAGTTCAAAACGTGTCTAAGTTTCACTTGAACTTTCAAAACGACCTAAAACAGCTTACTTGTAGATTCATAACTCATAACTTACGAAAAAAGTTCAAATAGTGTGAAAAAAGCACTACAAGACCCTAAATGGCAACCAAGTGTGTAAGTGCAACAAACTTAGTTTCAAACCAACCTAAAACGTGCTCAAAACGTGTCTAGGTATTACTTGAGTTTTCAAAACGACCTAGCAAATCCTAAGTGTAAGTTCGTAACTCATAATCTACCAAAAAGGTTGAAAAAAGCATTTCAAGACCAAAAATGACAACCAAGTGCAACAAACTCAATCTAACCTAAAATGTATTCAAAACGTGTGTAAGTATCACTTGAATTTTCAAAACGACCAAGCAATGCTTAAGTGTAAGTTTGTAACTCACAACCTACCAAAATTTCAAAAAGTATGAAAAAAGTACTTCAAGACCCAACATGTCAACCAAATGTGTGTAAAACTTAGTTTCAAACCAACCTAAAACGAGTTCAAAACGTGTCTAAGTTTCACTTGAACTTTCAAAACGACCTAACAAATATTCAATACAAGTTCATAAGTCATAACCTAGCAAAAAGTTCAAAATTTTTTAAAAAGACACTCCAAAACCCAAAATGTCAAGTGTGTAAGTGCAACGAACTTAGTTCTATACAAACCTAACAAGTATTGGAAACACGTATAAGTTTTCAAACACCCTAACAACGCTTAAGTGTAAGTTTATAACTCATAACTTACCAAAAATTTCAAAAAGTGTGAAAAAAAATCTTTCAAGACTCAAAATGGCAACCATGGCTGTATGTAAAACTAACTTAGTTTGTAACAACCTAAAAGGTGTTCAAAAAATGTTTAAGTATCACTCGAACCTTAAAAACGACCTAATAATGCTTTAGTGTTACTTCATAACTCATAACCTACCAAAAAGTTCAAAAAATGTAGAAAAAGCACTCCAAAATCCAAAATGGCAACCAAGTGTGTAAGTGCAACAAACTTAGTCTCAACTTTAAAATTAGTGCGAGTTGGGAAATGTATTAACTCAAGCATGATGTAAAAACTTGAAACGACTTAAATATTTATTCACCATCACATAAAAACAGTAATTAAATATAGATAACATGTGTAAATAAAGGGAGAATCACCTTTCTAGCAGTAGCTTTAGAGTAAGACCAAACACCATCCTCCTACTTGTAAATCTGCTCGATTGTCTACTTTGTTCTACACTCGTCATTTCACCGTCTCAGGCCATCCATTGAATTGGCCACCCAGCCTTGGCATACAAGAGTATGTCTCAGCCTGTTAACAAATACCACTAAAACTAAGCAAGACGAAGAAAAAAGTTTTCAAAAAATTACCTAACTTTTAGGTCTTCATGTGACCTTTAAGTACTTCTGTTTTCTCCTTCAACTCTTTGACAGATTGCTGAAATTATGTGTTTCTGCAATGTTTACCAGAACATGAAAGATTCATTACGAAAATAAATACCATGAATACAAACCATGAAGAAATAGTAAAACAGTCAATACAAGAAGAAAAAAGTTCACTTGAAAACGACCTAAAACAGTATCACTTGAACAAAATGTGTCTAAGTATCACTTGAACTTTCAAAACGACCTAAAACAGCTTACGTGTAGGTTCGTAACTCATAACCTACGAAAAAAGTTCCAATAGTGTGAAAAAAGCACTACAAGACCCAAAATGGCTACCAAGTGTGTAAGTGTAACAAACTTAGTTCAAACCAACCTAAAACGTGCTCAAAACGTGTCTAGGTATTACTTGAGTTTTCAAAACGACCTAGCAAATCCTAAATGTAGGTTCGTAACTCATAATCTACCAAAAAGGTTGAAAAAAGCATTTCAAGACCAAAAATGACAACCAAGTGCAACAAACTCAATCTAACCTAAAATGTATTCAAAACATGTTGAGCCAACAAAGATACACACCAGCAAACTTTTGAACATAGGACCCTCCTAAACTACTCACTTTTGAACATAGGACTTCCTCAACTATCTACTCACTTCTGAACATACAACCTTGATAGAACACTTATGTACTGTTTCTATTATATTGATATTTGAGACTTAAAGTTGCAATAGAAAGAAAATTACAGAGAAATTACAAACAACAAGCAAAGAAACCCTCCTAATCCAAAACAGAAATAAACACAATTCAAAATACTACAATTAAAACCAGAACAATTCTGGCAGGCCCTTCCTTTTACTAAAAACTGCCTGCCCTTTCCCATCTCCCTCTCATCCATTTAACTTCCTGTTTTAGATAACTGTCATCCTTTTGAATAAGTAACTGTGTTGATTACTAACGTGCCTTACTTTCCTTTCTTCTATTATAAGTAAAATAACAATGGTGGTCTAACAGACCTCCTAAACTATCCACTCTAGAGCATGTTAAATCACCAATTCATCCAAAAACTAATGACGTAAATGTAATATTATATCTTCAACGTAAATGTAAATGTAAACTAATGACACTACAAGTGATTTTGAAACTAAGACATTGAAGCAGTCTGTTAGGAAGGGTGATGGAACCAGCAAGAGTGGGGGGAGTTCTTTAAAACAATCAGAGGTCAAGAGAAAGAAGGGATCAGCTAAATCTATTTCTGGAAAAAACGTGAAAAGATTGTCAGGTGATGATGATAAAAAGGAAACCACACCTGTGCTGAAACCAGCCTCCAAAAATTGGAAGTAAATCAAAGGATCAAGGCACTCTTGAAATTGGAAGTAAACTTGGTAGCACAGGTCCAAAAATCGCTGGCAAGTCGAAGAATGATGATGCCGAATCCAACAAGACTAGCAAATCTAAGGACGATGAGACATCCACACCTGCCGCTGTTGCAAAGTCCAACAAGCAAGATGTATCGAAGACGGGGAAGTCCAAACAAGAAACCCCAAAAACTCCTGTTTCAAAAGGCAAGTCTACCAAAACAGGCGATAAGTCTAATAATACCAATCTCTCCACCAAGGTTAAGTTCACATCTTCAAAAGCAAAAGAAAAAGAAAGTGGAGATGTGAAGCATTCATCAACTTCTGGGAAAACAATGGAGAACCCAAAGGGAAAGTCACTAAATTCATCCAATGATCAGGGCAGTGAATCCAAGTCAGGAAAGAAAAGAAGAAGAGAGTCAAAAGGTTGATAACCACGTCTATTCCAAAAAGGTTGGAGTTGTCTATTCTTGGCTCAGTTTGCACCACATATTTGCAAATTCTACTATGAGTAGTTCTTGGCAAACTTGATCTCTGGATCTGATGATGTCTCTCATTGGCACATTTTCGAGATTGTCGTATATTCTTAGTTAGGTAGGTTAGCAGCAATTATAGGAGTGTGGCAGTTCTCTTTGTAGTTGTTTGGCGCTATTCATGTCATCTGTGGGAGGTAAATGACCAATAAAAAATAATACGCAATAAAAAAGAATCAGAAAGAAAACAATATGCATTTTTGTTTTCAAATTCTTGGTGAAATCACAATTCAGAAATGAAATTTGGTTCATTCTCCACGATAATATGGTGACCTAAATAACATAAGTTTCAGAGTCATGGGAGATTAAAAGCCTTGCTAATTGCTCAAACTCTGAATGCAAAGGCTTTTCCCATGTGAAGGAACCCAGAGAACCAGCCAAAGCAGCATGCTTCTTCCCAATGCAAGAACATTCAGTGTATCTTCTGATTATGTACTGAATGCAGTAGGAAAAATGATATGAAGTTGTAATTCAAGCTAAGGTTTTGTTGCATAAACCAAAAACTTAAATGGATAAAACACAAAATGCATCCTATTCCCACCTTATGCCTACTACATCGCTAACAATACACTTACTGCAGCACCAAGATACAGCTTGTAGCCAAATTTCAGAAGGAAAAAATATATTCAGATTTCTGCATATCGAGAATTCGGTGAAACGCACCTGAGTTTATTTACTCAACTAATCCACAACAATTTGTGATATGAACACTCTTGGCAGAGGTCCATTGACCCCATCACCATCGGCAGCAGCATTAGAAATGAGCTGTTTCCACCAACATATTACTACATTGAACCAAGCAAGGAAGGACCAAAAACAGTGTAAATGGGACGTATGGTTACTCCATTTTCCCTGTTGTTGGGTCCAAAACTACCCATAGCTCATTCCATTTCCTCAACTGCAAACATTGTAATAGAGAAAATCAGATTTGCTACAATGAAGGCTCATTGCCATAAAAAATGCTGTCTAAGAACAGAAACGCAGAAAATAGAAGGCTGATCAAATGTGACCACAATTCTGCATATGCGCACTACAAAACAGTCTGAGAATACTATCACATCGACGGCCATATTCATAAACACAAATATGCCGACAGTTAGATCACGAACATGGGCATTTCTCACATTTCTAATCTCCTTGAAATCACAAATCCCGACGTCCTAATCTTAATAAGTACTTCTAGGTGATTTAATTAAGTCTTCAAATATCACTAAAACAGTCAGAACGATTTAAATGGAAGACCTAAAGGCAGCGCAATTAAGCAGTAACCATCAATTCAAAACAAAAGGAAAGACAGAAAGAGTTGCAATGCGTTAGTTTACTGTTTCAGATCGCTTTAGAAGGGGACCCTGCAACAATGGTGGCCTAACAGCCTCCTAAACTATCCACTCTAGACCATGTTAAATCACCAATTCATCCAAAAACTTACGAGGTAAATGTAATATTATATCTTCAACTTAAATATGCTTTTGACCATAACCAGTGGGTTTGCTGAAATTGAATGATCAATCCATAAAATAAAAATGAAGTTGGAAGTAGAAGAAATGGGAGGAAGAAAAATACCCCAAAAGTTCTAAAAGCGATATGATCTCAACAAATTGTATCATGATGAACAGATCGAACAAGCCCCAAAACAGATTTTGCAGTGGGATTCCGACTCGGATAAACTGACTCCATGCTCACCAAAACATTCCTAATAAAGGATTCAGCTTGCTATCAACATGCATCACAACCCATAACGTTAAATTCTTCAAAACCAATGCAATTAAATCAAAGCAGAAAAAAGCAGAACAAGAAGTCAAACCAACGATAACAAAAGAATAAACCTTAACCGTTGATCCTTGCAGTCCATTGGGAGGTTCAGCACCGGGGACATGATCGACAACAATCGATTCCCAGCTGCAGGTTTCGGTATCGACAAAGAATTTCCAAGGAAATGAAAATTTTGGAAATGGGTAGTCAAGAAAAATAAGGTTGAGAGGATTTTGTGTGGAGAGTGGGAAAAATTCCGGCCGGTGGGGAGAAAAGGGAAGACATGGGGTTCGGTTTACAGGGATTTTTCTTAATGATTGTTGGAAGAACAAAGAGGTTGTGAGGAGATTTAAGGGCAACCAAAAGAATGGCAGAATGTTTGATCTGGCTTGCTTCTTTATGGAAATGTCGTAGAAACAGTAGAACGATGACATAGTTCCCTTTGTTTTTCTATTCACCAAATAACCAATGACTTAAAAGAAAGACATTGCACCACATATGAGCATTAGAAAACAATATACATAAGAAAGAATAAAAAATATGCAGAAATTAAAAATGAAATTGGAAGTAGAAAAAAAATGGAACGAAGAACAATACCCCAAAATTTCCAAATGCATTATGATCATAAAAAATTTGTATCAACATGAACTGATCGAATAAGCTCCAAAATGGATATTGCAGTGGGATTCCGACTCAGATAGGCAGTGTACAGTCTTGCCAAAACGTTCCTAAGAAAGGATCATCAAAACCCATAACTTTAAATTCTTCAAAAATAATGGAATTAAGTCAAGGCAGTACAATACAAAACAAAAACTCTAACCAACGATAAGAAAGAAATAAACCTTCACCCGTGATCCTTGCAGTCCATTCGGGGGTTCAGCACTGGACTTGATCGAGAACAATCAGTTCCAAGATGCAGGTTTCGGCATAGACGATGATTTTCCAAAAAGCGAAATGAATTTTTTGGAAATGGGTTGTAAAGAAAAATAAGGTTGGAAAGATTTTGTTTCGAGAGTGGGCAAAATTCTGGCCGGCGTGGAGAAAAGGAAAGACATGGGGCTCCGATTCTAGGGATCTTTCTCAATGATTGTTGGAAGAACAAAGAGTTTGTGAGGAGATTTAAGGGCAACGACAAGAATGGCACAATGTTAAATCCCAAAAGACTAAATGGCCAATTGAATGTTTAAGCAAATTGATATGCCTGTTAGGTGTTTTCTTGCTTCTTTACAGAAATGGGGTAGAAAGAGTAGAACGATAACATAGTTCACTTTGTTCTTCTCTGTACAAAGTAGCCAATGACTTAAAAGAAAGGCACTGCACAACAAGTGACCATTAAAAAATAATATACATACGAAAGAATAAAAAATAAGCAGAAATTGGAAGTAGAAAAGAAATGGAAGAAAAATACCCAAAACTTCAAAATGCAATATGATCATAACAAATTTGTATCATCATGGACAGATCGAACAAACTCCAAAACAGATTTTGCAGTGGGCTTCCGACTCAAATAAACAGCCTCCATGCTCCCCAAAACGTTCCTAAGAAGTGACACCATTTCACAACAAGTAGCCAATGACTTAAAAGAAAGATATTGCACAACAAGTGACCATTAGAAAATAATAAACAGAAGAAAGAATAAAAAGATAAGCGGAAATTGGAAGAAGAAAAGAAATGGAAGAAAAATACCCCAAAACTTCAAAATGCAGTATGATCATAACAAATTTGTATCATCATGGACAAATCGAACAAACTCCAAAACAGATTTTGCAGCGGGCTTCCGACTCAAATAAACAGCCTCCATGCTCCCCAAAACGTTCCTAAGAAAGGATTCAGCTCCCTACCAACCAACATGCATCACATCCCATAACTTTCATTTCTTCATAAACAATGTAACTAACTCAAGGTAAAAAAAAAAAAACAGAACAAGAACACTAACCAACTTCTAAGGAATCAGCTCCCTGCCAACATGCATCACATCCCATAACTTTAATTTCTTCAAATACAAAGGATTTAACTCAAAGTAAAAAAAAAAAAACAGAACACGAACTCTAACCAACAAAAATAGAAAAACCAACCTTAACCCTTGATCCTTGCAGTCCATCGAGAGGTTCAGCACTGGACATGATCGAGAACATTCGGTTCCCAGCCACAGGTTTGGCCATCGACAAAGATTTTCAGAGGGAAATGAAATTTTTGGAAATGGGTAGTGAACAAAAATAAGGCTGAAATGATTTTGTTTGGAGAGTGGGAAAATTCTGGCGAGTGAGGAGAAAAGGGAATACATGGGGTTCGGTTTACAGGAATTTTTCTTAACGATTGTTGGAAGAACAAAGAGATGTGAGGAGATTTAAGGGTAACGACACAAATGCAGAATGTTAAATCCAAAATGGCGAAATGGCCAATTGAATGTTTAAGGAAGTTTGATCTGCCTGCTAGCTGTTTTCTTGCTTTTTATGCAGAAATGTTGAACGATGACATAGTGCATAATGTGTTTCTCTTTACAAAGTAACCAATGACTTACAAGAAAGACACCACACAACAAATGACCATTGGAAAACAATATACATATGAAAAACTAAAAAATTTGCAGAAATTGAAATTGAAATTGGAAGTAGAAAAGAAATGGAAGAAAAATACCCTAAAAGTTGCAAGTGCAATAGGATCATAACCAATTAGTATCACCATCAATAGATCGAACAAGCTCCAAAATGGATTTTACAGTGTGATTCTGACTCACATAAGCAGCCTCCAGGACTGGGAAATCGTTTCTAAGAAAGGATCATCACAACCCATAACTTTAAATTATTCAAAAACAATGCAATGAAATCAAAACAGAAAAAAAACAGAACAATAACTAAAAAATAAACCTTAACCCTTGATCCTTGATCCTTGCAGTGGATTGGAAGGTTCGGCACTCGACAAGATCGAGAACAATGGATTCCTATCAGCAGGTTTCGGCATCGACAAAGGATTTCGGAGGGAAATGATAATTTTGGAAATGGGTGGTGAAGAAAAATAAGGTTGAAACGATTTTGTTTGGGGAGTGGGAAAAATTATGGCCGATGGGGAGAAAAGGGAAGACATGGGGTTCGGTTTACAGGGATTTAACAAAGAGATTGTGAGGAGATTTAAGAGCAACGACAAGAATGGCAGAATGTTAAAACCCAAAAGACTAAATGGCCAATTGAATGTTTAAGCAGATTGATCTGCCTGTTAGTTGTTTTCTTGCTTCTTTACGGAAATGGGGTAGAAAGAGTAGAAAGATAACATACTTCACTTTGTTCTTCTCTTTATAAAGTAGCCAATGACTTAAAAGAAAGACATTGCACAACAAGTGACCATTAGAAAATAATATACAGAAGAAAGAATAAAAAGATAAGCGGAAATTGGAAGAAGAAAAGAAATGGAAGAAAAATACCCAAAACTTCAAAATGCAATATGATCATAACAAATTTGTATCATCATGGACAGATCGAACAAACTCCAAAACAGATTTTGCAGCAGGCTTCCAACTCAAATAAACAGCCTCCATGCTCCCCAAAACGTTCCTAAGAAAGGATTCAGCTCCCTACCAACCAACATGCATCACATCCCATAACTTTCATTTCTTCAAAAACAATGTAACTAGCTCAAGGTAAAAAAAAAAAAAAAACAGAAAAAGAACACTAACCAACTTTTAAGGAATCAGCTCCCTGCCAACATGCATCACATCCCATAACTTTAATTTCTTCAAATACAAAGGATTTAACTCAAAGTAAAAAAAAAAACAGAACACGAACTCTAACCAACAAAAATAGAAAAACCAACCTTAACCCTTGATCCTTGCAGTCCATCGGGAGGTTCAGCACTGGACATGATCGAGAACATTCGGTTCCCAGCCACAAGTTTGGCCATCGACAAAGATTTTCAGAGGGAAATGAAATTTTTGGAAATGGGCAGTGAACAAAAATAAGGCTGAAATGATTTTGTTTGGAGAGTGGGCAAAATTCTGGCGAGTGAGGAGAAAAGGGAATACATGGGGTTCGGTTTACAGGGATTTTTCTTAATGGTTGTTGGAAGAACAAAGAGATGTGATGAGGTAAATGTAATATTATATCTTCTAACCATTGTCAACTTAAATATGCTTTTGACTATAACAAGTGGGTTTGCTGAAATTGAATGATCAATCCCACGAAAACTCTGAAACCGGGGGATCTCGGCGCGCATTTTACTTGACCTAAGCGGCTGGCTTGGCTCCCTCTTTTTTTTCTCTCTCCCTCTCTACCGGCTGCCATGCTGGGTGAAGAACTCTAAGCACCTACTAGGCGGGATCGGGTTTTGCTTAGGCAAGAAAAGCGGAGAGGATCCCCACGAAAACTCTGAAACCGGGGGATCTCGGCGCGCGTTTTACTTGACCTAAGCGGCTGGCTTGGCTCCCTTTTTTTTTTCTCGCTCCCTCTCACAGGCTGCCATGCTGGGTGAAGAACTCTAAGTACCTACTAGGCGGGGGTCGGGTTTTGCTTAGGCAAGAAAAGCGGAGAGGATCCCCACGAAAACTCTGAAACCGGGGGATCTCGGCGCGCATTTTACTTGATCTAAGCGGCTGGCTGGCTTGGCTCCCTCTTTTTTTTCTCTCTCCCTCTCTACCGGCTGCCATGCTTGGTGAAGAAATCTAAGGACCTACTAGGCGGGATCGGGTTTTGCTTAGGCAATAAAAGCGGAGAGGATCCCCACGAAAACTCTGAAACCGGGGGATCTCGGCACGCATTTTACTTGACCTAAGCGGCTGGCTTGGCTCCCTCTTTTTTTTCTCGCTCCCTCTCTACCGGCTGCCATGCTGGGGAACTCTAGTGACCCACTAGGCGGGGGTCGGGTTTTGCAACCCTTAGCAGCTTGGTCGTATTGTTTTGTTTCTATCGGCTGTTATGTTGGGTGAAGAACTCTAAGAACTTGCCGACTTTGCTTTCTACCTGACCTAACAATCATATTTTGCTTTCAAACAATCTTATACAAATGTGTATGGCCAAAAGAGGGATTTAAAATTAATATAAAAAAGGCATTAGAATATGGCAAAAAAGGGATTAAAATTGAGATAAAAAAGAGAACCGCACATATTATTATGTACATAATTCACAATATTCAGAAAATGAACCAAGTGTTCTACTCATTTCTAAGCTATCAATATATGCATTTTCAACATATGTAACATATTCAAAGAACAAATACAATCACAAATCCGAGCTCCGTTCTCATGCGTTAGGCATACATGCTTTTTTATGCTAAAAAGCGAAGTAGACATGGTACTTATTCTAAGCATAGAGCATTGCAAAAGTTTCTAAATTTTGACATTTTTAGCAAAATTTGCAAAATGAAAATTTCCCAAAGGACATGGAATGTGCAAGGCTACAAACCCCCCACTTAAAAATATGCATTGTCCTCAAAGCATTTTAAGCAAGATTCTACGGATGGAAAAAAAAAGAAAAAAAAGAACAGAAGACCTCCTCTTGTAACCTAGTTTCTTCATGGAAGCTTGCTTGCAAAGATCCCAAGTTTGGTTATATTTCATTTTCCTTTATTCCTACAAAAAGAAAACAAGAATTTCCATCGAATTTTATTAAAAAGGTTAAACTAAAAATTTTAGAAAAATGTGCAGAATTGTTTAAGCTCGGTTGCATTTTCTAAGCATCACTTGAATTATTAAAACGACCTAACAAATATTCAATACAAGTTCGTAATTCATAACCTACCAAAAAGTTCAAAAAGATTGTTGTAGGTGTTCCACCAAACCTTTTGTAAATTACATACATCAATAAGAAAGAAGCAAGATGCCCAGTTTTTTTGAACTGCTGTTTTTCTCTTCTTTTTTTTTCTTTAACTTGCTGTAAATTGGAGATGTTTTCCATAACTACTTTGGCTTATGTAATTTACCTTCTCCCTAAATGCAACCATAAATCAAACAAAGTAGATGAATAAATTTACACCACAGAAATCCATCCTATGAAGACTAGAGCGGAGAAAGATGGGATAAGGATAAAGCATAGGAAGAGCAAATACCCGATAGGAAGTAAACTGATAAAAAATACTTTGTGTTGAGAGTAATATATCCCGAACCAATTTTCTGGCAGCCATTAAGATTTACCCACTGCAACTCTGCACACAAATATTTTCTTTTATAAACAATAATTAACACAATCTAATTGGTATCTTATGGATATAAAAGACAGCATGGATCCATATTGGAAGGATTTCAAATTAGTCTACGAACAAAGAATTTGGAAGGATTTCAAATTAGTCTACGAACAAAGAATTTGGAAGGATTTCAAATTAGTCTACGAACAAAGAATTTGGAAGGATTTGTGATCAACTAAGGAGCTCTCGACTTTCTCCGCTGGAATTTACCTTCCTTGGGTACTTATCGACCAGAGACTGGAAGTAGTTGTGCTCTTCGTCCACAGTAGTCATCCAAAGAGCAAGGGAAAGACCACGACGCGCAGTGGAATAGGAAAAAGAGCGTCGAGCACAGCTTTCGTGTCACCAGCAATCGCTTTTCCTTTATTGGTAGACCGAAAAGGCTTTGTCAAGCAGGCAGGCATGATTGTCACTCGATCGACAGTTGAGAAATCCAGCGCTGTTAGGGCTAGGAGAAGAAGATGGCCGTGAATCGCGATTTTGAGGAAGACGAAGAAGATAAGAGAAGGGGAGAGGACGAGAAAGTAGAGAGAAAGAGCCGTTAGAGAAGAAGTAGGGGAAGAAATTCTTTTATTTAAAATTCAATTGCATTATTTATTTATTTAATTAATTTCTTTTTTTTTATTTAATTTAAATAATATACATAAATTTGCAAATTGGAATATATAGTTATATTACTTATTATAGAATATCAAATGAAAATAGTGATTAGAAGAAATGTCTAAAATAAACAAAAATAATAAATATTCAAAAAAAAAAATCTTTAAAATCTGGGGATAGGGATCAACAAGTTATTGAAAATTTTTTCCTCGCCAAGTAGAATTGCTTTATCAACGATTCGATGAATGTATCTATGTTCAATTCGTGTGTGTACATGTATGAATCAAGTTCATTTCGTTAGGATGAGGCTCATCAATTTAATTAGGGATCGGTCTTATGATGAAACAATTCATTACATTGATAAATCCAATATAAAAAATCATTTTACCTATACTCATTAGATAAATCCAGTTCCTCAATGAGCGACTATGTGGATAAGATATATTTATGTACATATCTTATTATTTATAATTTATAAGAATTATATACACTAGACTCATCGTGGCTAGTGGCTTACTCAGAAATTGAATCAAATAGGCCTTTTTAACTCAGTGGTAGAGTAACGTCATGGTAAGGCGTAAGTCATCGGTTCAAATCCAATAAGGGGATTTGGCTTTTTTCATAAAACTCCAGCCGTAGTATTCATATTTGATTGAGGGAAACGTGAGTGAGAGAGAAGGGGAGATGAGGAAAAAACTATAAAGGATTTAGTGAAGAAAAACCCATTTAAAATATATTTGAATTATTTGTGATAAAGCTCATTTAAAACCCATAACAATTTCTTTATAACTAAAACAAATATTTTGTTTTTAAAACTTAGACTAAAAAAATCAAATTTTACTGCAAAAACTGAGATAAAATTGTCAGTAATGATAAAGCAAAAAAAAATATATTTTGTTTTTCAAATAATTATAATCCATAATTTTCAAGAAATGTGAAATTTCATTTAATAAGATAAAAAAAAATTGTGAACATTAGTTTCCAACTTTGGCAATGGATGAAAGTATTAGAAATTGAAAATAATTGTTAGACATGCATGTTAGCCGTCACCACAAACCAATCCAATTTTTCATTCAAAAATGTTGAATTTATAATTAATGGTTCTCGAAACATTCATACAATTTTTTTTTTTAATTTAACTTACTTAATTTAAGTTTTCTTACGATGTTCATGTCGATATTATACGAAAAATTGTCTTAAATGATAAAATTGCTGGAGATATTCACAAATATAACAAAGTTTTACCGTCTGTTAGTTAGTGATAGAACATGTACTAGTGGTCTATCAATTATCCTCTATGGTTTTAGTTTGGCGAAGAGTATTGAGAGGTTAGGAGTACAGGCTGAGAAGCAACAACAGCAACCAGAAACACTGTTGAAATATATTGAAGGAATGATCAAAGGGAAGACAACGATGGAAGAAGTACTAGAAGGATCATCAAGTGAGTTGACAGCATGGTTGATGTCAGTGATTGGACGATGATGGGAGGAAAATATGAGGAAAAACATACCAAGTTGGAGGGTGAAGATTCTGCGGGCGACCGAAGCAAATTTAAAAAAATTGAAATGCCAGTTTTTGTGGGAAATGATCCTGATTCTTGGTTGTTTAGGGCTGAGAGATACTTTCAGATACACAAACTGAGTGAGTCAGAGAAAATGACTGTGTCCATTATTAGTTTTGATGGAGCAGCTTTGAATTGGTATAGATCTCATTATTAGTTTTGATGGAGCGAGATATATCCTATTAAAGTTGTCGTGTTACTTAATCGCATTATAACGCAAAGACATTCCTTTGCTCTTTCTTGCATACAAGTTAGTTCCCATTTCTATTTTGTCATCCATATTCCCTCTTATAGAATCTCTAAGCGTAGATATCTAGTGGTAGTTTGTTCTTGTATTTCTTTTATACCATTCGTTATTCTTTAATTCTTTTATACTGCCTAGATAATAAGTAATACCTAAAATTAATATCTTGAATCAATTCCTTATGTTCGACCCGGGATCACCCAAGTAAACCTACCATTTCACTTGCACTTGGACAAGTAGTAAGAAAACTTGTACTCAAGAGGACTTAGTTGCCACACGATATGAAGGTCTAGTGAGCAATTCACATGCAGTTAACATGCTTAGTGATATATCGCCTAGATTGAGTATAATTTTCATTCACCATTTACTAACACTAAGTCCTGATTGTTGAAGAGAAACAACACCTCAATAACCGGAGCGATCGACTTCTATCTTTAGTTATTCGATCTTGAACCTTAATTGCACCGAGAGATGGCCTGGGATGAAACAAATTTACATTTATTTTATTCAGTCTCGAGCATACATTGTCCTAAGATGCTACATTATGAAAGACTTCTGCCTTTAGTTATTCGATCTCAGGCCTTAATTGCACTGAAATGGCTCGGGATGAAAGAATTCTGTCTTTATTTATTTAATCTTGGGCATACATTACATTGAGATGCTCCGAAATGAAATTTTTTTGCCTTTAGTTATTCGATCTCGACCTTAATTGCATCGAGATGACCCGTTATTAATAAATCACAAAGAAGATATAAATCGCAAGGACGTCTATGGAATTTGTGAAAAAATAATCTCGCATCATGGACTTTTCTTATTTTGTTATACGAACCATAAATATTTTGGATTTTTCTACATTTATGTAAATTACTCTTAAATTAATCTAATTAATATTTAATTGGAAATCACCGCCACTTGGATATAGGAATACGGGAGCATCCCACATTCTCTAAATAACACCCACATATGGAAGTTATTATCTTAATTTAAATTAATGATCACAAATAGCAAAAAAGTTAAAACTATTTACAAAATATAGCAAAAAATTGAAACTATTTACAAAAAGACTCAAATGTGCTATAGAGAATTTAATTATTATGCTAATTAGTTTCAATTTAATTAGTATATTTGAAAATTCCACTTAAATTTGATTAACACTAAAATAATTAGTTAATATATAATAATTATTTAAATCACATTTAATTAATATTTCATTTAAATCACATTTAAATGAATATCTCTCACATAACCAATAGTTTGAATTTAATTAAATAGAATTAAACTAAATTATTAATTAATTCTTCAATTATTTAATTTCTAAATTAAATATTTTATATTTGATTTAATATAGATTTGAATCATACTCATATATGAATTTCTCTCATAACCTATTGTTTGAATTTGTATCATATACGTATTAAATTTTAATCTATAGTTTTATTACAAATTTAATTCATATTAAATTAATATTTGAACTCATTCAAATATTTATTATTTCATAAATTAATTTTAAATCATATACAAAATTAAATTTATATAATAAAGTTCAATTAAAAGATAAATTTTATATTATAATATATCACCATACATTATACTAATTTTCAAAGTAAATATGAACATTTCAAATTACAGTCAATATGTAATAACCTTAATACCCTTTACATACTAGGAAGGGACCTAATAAATTTACATTTCAAAGTGAAATCAATTTATTTACTTTAGTTGTCGTATTATCCTTAAGAGCACCTCATGCCTCCACATCAATAATCATTTTATCTCATTGCAACAATCACCCATATAAATATTGAATCAACATATGGTTCTGTACCTAATGATGAAAAACTTGGCACTGAGCCAAGTATCTCCCCCAATAATCGTAAAGTGATTCATCCTTTCCTTGTGTGATGCCATAGATTTTCTTCCTCACACTAGTAGCATAAAAGGTTGAAAAGAACTTTTCCAAATATTGTCTCTACATCTACTCCCATGAAATAATGCTCCCTGGTGACAAGTAATAGAGCTAATCTTTCACTTCTTCGTGTTACGAGAAGGGAAAAGCTCTCATGTTCGTCTCCTCAAGGGTTATAATGTGAGGACTCATTCCATTGCAAACAATATTGGGCTCGGCTATCAAGAATAATATGGGGCTCGACTATCGAGAATATAACGACTGAACCCTAAGTGGAAGTCCATAAGTTCACTTTAGCAGTTAGCTAAATGAAAATCTACTTATAATATGGAGCAAGCACTAGAAGAAATTTGCTCTTTATTGTCAGTTTAGAACCGACATTAATGGCCTTTGGTGTCAGTTCGGAATTGACATCTATGCTAGCGTTATTAAAGGCCTTTAATGTCATTTTTGCTTTGATGTCAGTTTAAAAATGACATCAAATGCATCATTGATGGCCACTGATGTCGGTTTTAAATCAACATTTTTTATGGCGTAATTGTTGACCTTTACTGTTGGTTTTCCTTTAATGTCGTTTTTAAACCGACATCAAAGCCTTGTTTGTTTTTTTAATTTATTTATTTTAATTATTTTTCATGGTGTCGAAATCGACATTATTTGTTACGAATTACGACATGAAATGTTCGTCATCGAATATTAAAAAAGTATAAAAAATAATTGTTGCATGATTGCTAGCTGTCTACCACTCCATGGCAAACCTTATATATTACTTCCATATTTCACCTGCAAGGCAGAAGATCAACACCTACAAAACAAGCATACACTTCCACACATCCAATGGCAAACTAATACTATTTCTAGCTATATAGAATTCAAACCTACAAAACCAGCACATACACTTCCACACTTCGATGCAAACTAATAATATTTCTAGCTACAGAATTCAACACCTAAAAACCCAACATATATACATTTTTCCACACTTCCATAGCAAACCAATATTTCCATTTCACCTACAAGGAAGAAGATCAACACCTACAAAACCAGCATACACTTCCACACATCCAATGACAAACTAATATATTTCTAGCTATAGAATTCAACATGTAAGAAACCTACAAAACCAACACATACATTTCCACACTTCCATGGCAAACCAATATTTCCATTTCACCTACAAGGAAGATCAACCCCTACAAAACCAGCATACACTTCCACACATCCAATGGCAAACTAATACTATTTCTAGCTATAGAATTCAACATGGTAAGAGGCCACAAAACCAGCACATACACTTCCACACTTCCATGGAAAACTACAAAAATACACTTTTCCACACTTTCATAATACTACAAAAATACACATATCAATCAAGTAAATAATATGTAAAGTATTAAAGTATGTGTACAACAAATTCCTCCACTAATACACACTTTCCACATAGTACTACAACAAATACACTCTAAAGTCAACACCTAAAACACTACAATACAACACTTATTCATAAACTACTACAAGCAGAAAACCTCAAAATTAAAGTATGTACAACAAGTAGTACTAGAATCTCGTAGCTTATATATTAAAACAATTAGTATTAGTACTAGTAACTTATATACTACAAAAAAAGTGTAAAAGCTTACACAAATCGGCTAACAAAGCTTGCATATTTTGTTCGAATCTCGTCAATCTCCTCTTGCGTATATGCACTTTTTTGTATTAAACTACGTAAAAAGAAAGGTATGAAAAGAATAAGTTTAGATAATTTATGTAATTTGTAACATATAAAAAGTGAAAGTAGAAACTTACAAGGCTAGTGATGGGAGTACTAGAAATATGCACGATTTCATGTATATACTTTTGGACATAATACCCACACCCAACCGAATCCAATTGACGAGGACACTGCATGTATATAAATTACATACAAATTATTCTTATGTTTCATTGAAAATAATTATGTGTCAATGCAAATTACCTTTATAGGTTTCCATTTCGGATTTGACCGATAATGTTGTAAATCATGCTTAGCTTGCCATGTTTTTAATCCTCTATACATTTGGAAACATTAGAATTAGAAGACAATGAAGTCAAATAAGAAGTAAATCATAAGTCACATTTATGACTCCATGGATGTCTTCGTTAACTTTACTTCGAAGAGAGTCCAAAACATAAACACAGTTCTCTCGAAGATCGATGACATGCAACATCCAATGAAAACTACAATAAACATCTTCAATGTGAGTATACATTTAACCTCAATGAAAAACATAATAATGTGTTAATCTTATTTATTTACCCAGTATTATACGGAATTAGAACTATTTGTTCCAAGGTAGCCGCTTCTAACTGGTTGGCAAAATTTCTGGATCGGAGATCACGATCCTTGATATGTGATGTTATTTTTGCTTGGTCATAACAAAAAACTTGCTTCCACAATCACATTCATCCCAAAGATATCTAAGTAAAAGCAACCTTAGTTAAAAAGGAACAAAATAACTATAGCTATAGTATTGGACATAAAGATGAGTAAAAGATGTTTACTTACGTAATGTATGCTAGGATGCACATATAGCCTATTTCTACCATGCCGCAATAATGGAGCAAGTCCTAACGAGCTAAATAAATGAATTTGTTTTTACCGAATATTAGCTCGTTCATTAGGATGCGAACCATATCTACATCCTTCATATTGTTCACGACATGTCCATATAAGAGCTTAATGGTTCCATTAACATTTATGTAATTTGAAGAATACAGAACATCCTTTGGGGTTGAATGCTCCAAGCACAAACAAAATAATATCAAAACCTAAAATACAATCACAAATAAATATCAAAGCTTCAATAGCACATAAACAAGTCAACGAGGTCATTCAACAATATTACCTAATGCTTGATTTAAAGTCTCTATCTTGCCCTTCACTGGAATAGGTAAACTACAATCTCCTCCTGTGAGCAAGTCCACCAAGATTTTAACATTGGGACCACCATTGCTATCATCAAGTACGTTGCTATTGCAACAATATTATTAATTGTTCCTATAGCCAATTTGCACGGTGTTTACTTTACAAGTATTAAAAGCATCATTAAGAACAATTTATCCTATAAACATTAAAATTTTAAAAGTGACAACAAAGTTAATTACCTTCACTTCTTCGTTCATAGGTGTGTTGCCCAAATCCTCATCGGCATAGAGATCTATGTTAACACTTCTGATGGACGATCTCAAGTGATTATGACCCTTTTTGTAACTTTTGCTTTTTGAGTCATCTTCTACAACTTGAGAACTTGCAATTTTCTCTTTCCCTTTCACTGTCTTGAAATATAGTGATTGAGAGACAAAACCACCCATGCCACGTACACGTCCACCATGCTCCTTAGAGCCCAATGACTCAGTCAATATGTCCTCATCTCTATGTGTTTCAGCTAATGCATCCTATAGAACAATACAAGTATTCATCATTAACTAAGTTAACAAAAGATTAAATATTGTATATAAGTAAATCGCAAGCAAACTTACGATTCGAGAGACACAATCTCGAGTAGCATCATCAAAATAATCATTGTTTTTTCCTTTTCTTGCTTCTTTCCAAAGAGTTGAACGATAGGAAAGATCACACGTTATATTATGCAACCAAAGATATATATTTAATTAGCATAAACATATTAAGATAAATTATTTCATTCAATTAGAAATACTTACTAATTCTTCGGCAGGATTTTCATATCCCTTACTAGCAATGTGATGATTGTATATGCATTTTGATCTTCTTTCCCTTTGAATACGACTATAATCCTATACAAAAAATTAGTTTGTAGTTACATACCAAACCAACATTAAAGTTAACATGTAATTAAATTTATTTACCTCACATTCTTCAGTCAGTCTAGCGTCCACAAAGGATTTCCAATCTTCTTGATTAATATGAGAATAGATCTTAGGAGGAAACTACAAACATGATGGTTGATCCTTAAACGGAAGTATATACAGAAGAGTTAACGTAGTTTTGAAAGTTCGATACTTTCTTGATGCAGACATTAGGATAGAATGTCTAACATTGGGATGTAACTCAAACGACATCTACACAAGAAAAAAGAAAAAAATATTTAGACTTAGGGAAATCAAACTACATTGTAAGAAAAATGTAATTATAGAATTCATACCGATATAACTCATTTGAAACTTGTTTCCAAGATTTGTATGTGATAGGAATCTGCTGTCGAACACACACACCAATGTAACTTTGAATTTTCTTAGATATAGCTCTTACAAGTTGCCCATGTTCATTAAATTGAACGGGCAACCGTTGCCCAGTTTCTTACATGCTAACTCTGGCATAGTCGTTGGGCCACATGGCGCGAATGATTTGTTTCTTGCTTTGGGAATCATTTTTCTTTCATCCTCACTTAAGTATGTGACTCCTCCATCTATGAATCTGCAAAAAAAAACATATATGTATTAGTAAGCACGTTAGTGAGCAAAGTAAGGACATAAAATAAGCTTAGTAATTACAATCTCTGAACATAAATCTATTATAAAGGAAAGTAAATGGCATACCTTAATAAAACATTTATACAATTATTACTTATCAACCCATCTACCCTCACAATCATGTCTAATATATGATGAAGTTGTATCATCAATCTCGTGAGGTGTATCAACATTGGGCATCTTTTGAACAACTCCATAACCACACTCTAGTAGCATATCTCCTATTTCATCTTCAAAGAAATCTTCTTCAATAGTTCTACGTGGAGATGTTAAAACCACTGACCATTTAGGATTTGCAGAATCTTTCACATAGAATATGTGTTTTGCTTGGGAGGCTAAAACAAATGGGTCTGATTTATGTCCAATACGTTTGAGATCCACAATGGTAAACTCAAGCTCGTCCACTTTGACTCCACTTCTATTATCAACCCAATCACACTTAAATAAAACAAAGAATAATTGATGGTAATCAATCTCCCATATCTCTTGTATTAGCCATAAAATGTCATATCTGATATGACTGGGTTTTTATCTTTAGAACTAGACACTTGCATTGTAGTGGTTGTTATACTAACTCCACTATTTTGAACTCTCCTAATATCATCGACGTCTTTTTGTGTGGTAGTAATAACCATTGATCATGTAATCAGAATATGTAGCCACATGTGGAGAAGGTCCATGAGCTATCCATCTTAAGGAAGGCGTGATGGAATTTTTAGGAACTTCGAGAGCGAGGGCAACCTACAAAATATATTGGATCTGATTAGTTTAGATCTAAAATAAACATGGAAGTGTATGGTTCTAGTAATTACCCGTGTGGACAACCACCGACTGAATGTTCGATTATGCTCTTCTTGAATCCATTTTTTACTTCTATATTTACCAGAGTTAAGCTTACACAAACTCTCCATATTTTTTCTGTCAGAAATAACAAAATTATTAGGTAATTACATAACCAACTTATGTAAAATGAGAATAGATGGGATTTAGAACGTACTCAATGTATGGTAGAACTTCGTTTACATTTTGAATAACGTAAAGATGAGCTTGATCTAACTGCTCCTTAATCGGTCTGATAAAAGAAGAAGCTGATAATGATCTATCCACGTTTGAATATGCTTTTATTACAGATGAGTTTAGTCCAATAGTGCTAGCACCCACCATAAATTTTGAACAGAACTCTATAGCCTCTTCAACAATATAATTTTCTACCATACATCCTTCTGGTCGATTTCTGTTTCACACATAATTTTTCAAAACTTTCATGTATCGTTCAAAAGGATACATCCACCTTAGATGAACAGGTCCACATAACTCAATTTCTCTTATGAGATGCACAACAAGGTGTACCATTATGGTAAAAAATGATGGTGGAACATACTTCTCTAATAGGCATAGAGTGACAACAACATCTTCTTGCATTCCTTTTAATTGTGATGAACCAACTGTCTTCTTACATATAGCATTAAAGAAGAAGCATAGTCGAACAATTACAAGTCTTACATGTTTCATAAAATACCATGAATTGCCACAAGTAGCAACTGTTGCATAAGAACGTGATTGTTTGTACAAGAATTTCTTCCCCACTCGATGTCGTTAAAAAAATAATTGATCTCTAATTGTATTCACATCTAAAGTCTTTGCATTTACGCATTTTAAACAAGGACAAGTCATGACGTTCGACATCTTTGAATGTTTCAACCCATTTTTAATAAACATCTCAACCCCAAAAGCATAATCAGAGGGAGGCGGTGGCTGTCGTGGATCTGAACGGTGGAAGAACCTTCGGTCGGCGGCTTCGTGAATCGGAGATGAAAAGAAAACGAGGGGTGGGGCGGCTGGAAGATGTGAGGAAGAGGAAGAGAAAAAGAAAGAAAAAGAAAAACGGGGAAGGGACGTGCGAGAGAGAGAGAGAGAGGAGAGAGAAAGAAAATCTTTGATTTTCTTTTCTTTTTTTTTTATTTCCTTTTTCTTTATTTAACTTAATGATTTAAAAAAAAATTATAACAATATTATTAAATGTATATTATTATTATCTTAACCTTCCAAATCTCTTTCTCCCTTAACTTCTTTTCTAAAAAAAAGATATATATACACACATATATATAATAAGGTACCCTAGAGTTCGAGATGTTACAAGTGTAGTCTCCAACATTAAACCTTTGTCAAATAAATTTCCAAACTTGAAATAAACAAAGATTACTACTACATAAACTAAAGTATAAGAATTAATAAGAACATTTTAAGATTAGAGAAATAGAAATAAAACACAAATAATTATTATATGTTTAAAAACAAAAGATGAACTTACCGTCCCTATAACACACTTAATATAAATCTAGTCTTCACCCTATTAACCTCAATCTCCATTAACACACTTCTCACTACATCTCCATAAGTTCCAAATCAACACTCTCTATTTACCATTACATTTTCTTACCAAACTAATCCAGATACCAATATGTTAATAACACGAAGTCAGTGAAAAATGTCTCAAAAGTTAATCCTAAATTAAATTGAGGAAAATAGAGAAGTGAATATTACGTTCCAATTTCCAAACAATGCTAAACTAAATCTCTCCCTTTCTCTTATTTGTAGTTACCTTTTATATTTATCATTCACTATTTCATTTCTTCACTCTCTTTGGTACTTTCCTTCTTTACCTTTAAACCCCAATCTCCATTAACCCACTGCCCACTTCCTCTTCATATCTTCCAAATCAACTCTCTATTTACCATTACATTTTCTTACCAAACTAAATCCACATACCAATATGTTAATAACAAAAAGCAGACAACAGAAATTAGAACCTACTAAAGATTGATTCAATGATCTATTTTGATGCCTAAAAAAAAAAGCGTATGAAAATTCTTTGAACCTCCAGAAGAAGGCTCGAAAGGGCCTCTGTAGTCCACTCCCTTTCGTCCAATGTCTGATGAAGTAATACCAGATTGGTATTCAAGGGTTGAGTTGCCCTCTGTCTTGGTCTGCCCTGTGCTAGCCGAAGATGACGGCTGGGCACGCGATGGTTGCAATGGTTGGGCACGGTGGTGGCTATGGTGGTGGATTTGAAGATGATTGGACACGAGGGACTCTTGCGGCGGAAGCACGACGACGACTGTGACTGGGAAAGACTTGAAGGAAGAGTTCTGGGCGACTGCGAATGGTCGAAGATGATTGAGCACAACAGAGGCGTTTCTCGATAGCCAAAGCACAATGGCGACTGGGAAAGACTTGAAGGAAGAGTTTTAGCCACGACGGCGATTGGGATGAATTATGGGCACAAAGACGACGATGAGTTTTAGGTCATAGAATGAGAAGAGAAGGGAGAAGGAAATTCAAAATCGAGAGAGAAAATTTTGATAGGAATGGGTAAAGTAAGAGAGAGAGGGAAATTTAATTTTTACAACTTAAAAAAATTAAAAAAGAAATTAAAAAGGGGAAGGGTCTTTAATGTCAGTTTTCACATAATAAAAAAAAATTTAAAAATTAAAAATGGAAATATCATTAATGTCGATTTAAAACCGACATTAATGATCCGTCTTTTCAGAAATGACATTAAAGCCAGATTTTCATTTTTTTCACCTGACACTAAAGCCCATATTTCTTCTAGTGAAGGAAAGGTTTAGGTTTCACTTTCAGACATACCAATTGTAGTCACGCATCAATAGTAAGAGCGAAAGTTAACCTATGAGATAATTAAACACTAATTCAACAAACCATTTAGAAATTTAAATCTGAAGGCATTTCAATCAAACTTTAGTAACGCTGGGAGAAAAACCTAATTGTAGCCATTTTCATTTTTAAAAAAATTAAACAAACTTTTTTAGTCCAAGCAAATAAGCTTATCAATCTTCAGATCAATTCCTCAACTATAAAATGTCAAATTGTATTGTTTTCTAAGAGTTGCTTAACAATTTCATCATTTTTTTATGCCTCCAAAAACAAAGATTTGGCATCAACTTTAGTGGACACCCCCTCCCAAACTACGTTCTATAAGCCTAAAAGACGGGATGAAGCCAACAAATATCGCCCTCCTCTTTCTACTACTACTAACTCATACAATGATACACTGTTGGAAAGGATTTTTGGAGGTTGGAGGAAATTTGGAAGAGAGAATTGAGATAAGAGGCTACTTGTGTTATTAGACACTTCTATTTTTTTGACTTAATACAAGTCGTAGGACATCCCTCTTATTTATCCTAGTTGTCACTCCTAAATGAATGGCTAGGATTTTGGCAACACATTCTTTATTTAACGGTTACAAATGACTCTCTAGAATATTCTTTACAATTACACTCATTTCTTATATTTTCTAAATGTATCTTCAATCTTCTCTAAATATCTCCTACAATTGATTTATCTAGAATATTGTAGTAATTAATACTTTATAGAAATTTGGCTTTTATTTGGGCTATGCCTAAATATCGTTAAACCCAAAATCAAGTTTATATTTCAACATCCTCTCTTAAACTTGATTTTGTTACTCCAAGCAGGTCTCTCAATTTTGTGAATTCTTCTTTTTTAAGAGGCTTAGTGAAAATGTTGGCTACCGGATCACGAGTCTTCATGCACTCTAACTATACTTCCTTTCTTCTGATGCACTCTCTAATATAATAATAATGTGTATCAATGTGCTTTATTCTGGTTGAGGAAAACTAGTTTTTGGCCAAAGCAATTGTTGATTCGTTATCTATGAAAATTTCTGGTTGGCTCTTCTTTTGGCAATATCATAACTCCTTTAATAGATTTCTCAACCAAGTTACATGAGGTAGCAACCACATATTATGCTTCACACGAAGAGAGAGTAACAATGGGTTGCTTCTTTGACATCCATGTGAAGGCAGTGTGCACACACATATGCACACACGCACACATGCACACGCATACACAAACACACACACATGTGCACACTCACACTCACACCCATCCTCACGACCACATGCGCACTCACACACGCACACCCACCCACACGGGTACACACGCACTCGCACACGCACACGCACACACCCACACACGAACACACGCATGAGCGCATGCACACATCCACATACACATGCACGCAAACACGCACGTCCACCCATACGGGCACATGCGCACTCACACACACGCACACCCACCTACAAGGGCACACGCGCACTCGCACATGCGCGTACAAGCACACGTACACGCACAAATACGCATGCACACACGCACACGTACATGCACATGCACACACACGAACACATACGCACGCGCGCACACGTGCACACACATGCACTCGCACACGCACACCCACCCACATGGGCACACACGCATCGACACACATGCACGCACGCGCACCCACACAGGCGTATGTGCACTCATACACACACAAGCACACGTACACCCACCCACATTGGCACACGTGCACTCGCACACGCACATGCATACACCCACACACACGCACGCCCATGCGCATGCACGCACACGAACACACGCATGAACGCACGCACACATCCAGACACGCACGCTCACACACACACACACGTGTACGAACATACGCACACCCACCCACACAAACATATGCGCACTTGCACACATGCACACACACACACACCCACACACATGCACGCATGCGTACATGCACACTCACCCACACGGACACATACGCACTCACACACACGAGCACACACACACCCACACAAACACACGCGCACTTTCACACACACACACAAGCACACGCATGCGCACACGCATATGTACACACCCACATACATGCGCACATGCGCATGCACACACACGAACACACGCATGAACGCACGTCCACCCATACGAGCACATGCGCACTCACACACACCCACACCCACCTACACAGGCACATGCGCATGCACGCACACGAACACACGCATGAACGCATGTGCACACACACACACACGCACACCCACCCACACGGACACATGCACATTTGCACACATCCACACACACATGCACGCACGCGCACACCCACCCACACGGACACATGCACATTTGCACACATCCACACACACATGCACGCACGCGCACGCGCACATCCACCCACACGGGCACATGTGCAGTCACAGACACGCACACACACACACCCACATGGGCACACGCACACTCTGACACGCACACACAAGCATATGCACACACCCACACACACAAGCACATGTGCATGCACACACACGAACACACTCATGAACGCACGCACACATTCACACATGCATACACACATCTACACACACATGCACACATGCACACACGCACACACACATACGCACACGCACATCAATCCGCACGGACAAACGCGCACTCGCACATATGCACACACACACGCACACACGTACATATGCACAAAGATGTGAAAATGAATTAAATTTAAAAAACAATTTCTATTAATATTGATTTAAGAGTGTCATTAGTGTAATTATATCAATATAAAGCGATCTTATCCAATTTTACCAACAAAAAACAAGTCAAATATGGAATAGTAAATCCACACTCTTTGTCATAAGAGATATAATAACGTTTTTATGGGTCATTTTAAAAAATGACAAAACAACTTTTTCTTTTGAATTTTAGTAAATAGCATTTTTTATCTGAAAAAGATACATCAACCCATAATAGCACTACAACAAATCTGGGTTGTAGTGTCAGGTGAAAAAAATGAAAAATTGTCTTTATTGTCGTTTTTGAAAAGGTGGATCAAACCGACATTAATGATAAGGGTTTAATGTCGTTTTTAAATCGACATTAATGATCAGCCAGTTTTATTTTTTTTTAATTTTTTGTATTTTGTAAAAACTGACATTAATGACCCCCCATTTTTAATTTCTTTTTAAAAAATTGTTAGGTTTTAAAAACTAAATTTTTCCTCTCTTTCTTACTTTTCTCTTTCTTACTCTACTCTTTCCCTATCAGTTTTTCTTTTCTTTCTCTCCAAGTTAGTTTCTAATTTTGTTCTCTTCTCAATCTGTGACCCTAGATCGCGAACGGCAACCAATCTTCATCGTGCTTCCGCCGCAAAAATCCTTGGGTTTCTTCATTTGATTGTTAACTTGTGACTGCTAGGTAGCATTATTGATTATTAATTGTCTTTATTTTTTCAAATGTGCAGCCTTATTCATACTATCTTTTGTTAGAAAAATGAAAGAAGAGAAGGGATAGAAATGAGCTTGGTAACTAGCATTCTTGTAGGTGGATTTTCCAAAATGGAAAATGTAGAGTAAGTAATTTTGGTATAGCTATTTGGAGTGTTATGTGAAGCACAATATCTTCATAATGTGATGCGTTTTGGTTTTCGATTGAGATCAATCTTGGTAATTAATTGTTTTGAATTGTGTTTTATTTTATCTTTTAGTAGTAAATGTTTTTGTTTTCTTTAGTTTAGTTTGAGTATTAGTCAGTTTTGATATATTTGTAGGTTGCATCTATTTATCCATATATTTATCTTTGATCAATACCTAGCTAGTGGAGTCTCTTCTTTTTATGGGCTTCCTTATATTCCATGTTCTTTTACTATATATTTGAGATTTTCACCTTCCATAAATGAAATAAATTAACTATTTTCATTTGAAAAGAAAAACGATCCAATAGGAGTTTGTAAGATTATTTATCATCTCCATTGTTTAACTTTCTCTATAAAAACAATGTTGCTATTGATGGGTAAATTTATACAATTAAGAGTAAGAAGCCTATAGACTAGCATTGCTAAATTGAACATTCAAAATTTGCTTTGAAGTAAGAGTCGAGGATGGTATAATTATTCTTTAGTTGTATTCCTCTTTTTCTTATAGATCTTTGAAGAACCAAATTAGGTTATTTTCTTCTTCTTAATGAGTTGTTTGATCAAAGCTTATTTTCTTCTTTATTTTTGCAGCACTTTTGGGTTGCCATTTCAATTGTCTTCTTTGTTGCTGCTACATTATTTACTCTACTGAAACTTTGTGGTAATTTTTAATTTTCCACATTTAGATTGCAGTCTGTTTAGTTTGATTTTAAATAATATGTACTAATTTTGCAAATTCTAGATTTAATCTTCCCCAGGTTGTAAAGTATATTTTGGTCTTAGATAGCCAGCCAAGCTAAGCTAAGTAGATGGAAGCAATTGTTGAAGTTGAAGATTGTGAAAGCGTTTAAGATTTCTTATTTAAGTCTTGTATTAGGATCTAGTTTCATGTATTATTATAGAATGTATATACAAACGCAATATTAAGATTTCATTTTCTATATACAAATGTAAAAGAAAAATATTGTAGTTCCTAAAATAATATTAATTTTATTGATTTGTTGGTGTGAGAAAAAAATATGTATTTGAGTGAGTATAAATTTATACTTAGTAAGAGACCCATAGTGGTCTCACTATGTGTCTGTTAACCTTTCGTTAGAGTCCTGTAGCATGGTACCACATACTATTGCGCTCCCGAACGCATACTATCAAGTGGTTCCGTAGGGACACATCTAGGCTCTCGGTGAACCCGAAGGAATCATCCTATAGGAGAGTCAAACTGTAAGTGATCCCGTCGAATCACATCTCAAACAAGTCACACATGCATACACAGGTGGTGACCCTGATGGACCCCCATACGGTACAACTCTAATAGGCAAAACTAACAGAACACTATAGCCTATACATGTTTATCATAAGATCAACATCTTAGCTCAATTACACATAACTCAAAAGTAACATATTTGATTATAGCATGCCTCAACAAATAATACAATATCTAAATCATAATATGGTTTTCAAAGTAACTATTTATACGACCATCTCAAACAACATAATTCAACTCATTCCAGTGCTAACTCATTTTAGACCCAAAACAATAATTATTTGGGTGTACCAAACCCAACGAGAATTAAGCAAAAACTCACCAAGGGCTTAAATATGTTGCAGGCGGCTAAAACTGAAGGTGGCTCGACTAACAACGCTTCAGCTCGAGTCTTGAGACTCACGGCTGGCATACGACTCACACAGGAATGGCTCAGTTGCGCGTGGCTCGCGTATGGCTTACACGAAACGGCTCAGATCCACAGAGATGACTCACGAGGCTCGGTGAAGGAATACGACTCGAACTAACACGACTTGGACATGTGGCTCGCAAAAAGAAAACTTTCACAGCTTGCATCCTTCACTGTCAAGCACGATGATGTCTGGCGGTGCTGTGCGAGTGGAGGCAACGACGGGTGATGGTTTCGACAGAAGAGAGGGTTCTGACCGATGATGTGGAGGAGGAACGCACAGAGGAAGACAGGGGTTGTTCGACGGTTCGATGCAACACGCGTCGACATGGCTGGAGAGAAACGAACGGTTGTGCTTCGTGACCGTGACGCTTCGACTATGCGACTGAGACAGGGACTCTCTCACCAGAGTGCTGCATTCGATGATGGCTGGAGGAGCGGGGCGACAGCTACTCTAGGGTTAAATGGTGAAGAAGAAAGAGTGTGGTGGAGAAGATGAGCACGAAATACGAGAGAGACTTATTTAATATATACAATAAGAATAAGTATTATTATTATTATTATTGTCATTATCTTTATTATCATTATTTAATTTCCCCAACGAACTCATTTTTTCTATTTCAATTAATTTTTCTCTTTCTTCATTACTAACTCAATCCATCATCAATAACTTCTCTTGTTTCCTTAATAATTATATTATCCCATAATATAATTATTCTTATTCGTCTATAACTTTGCTTATACCCATAAACAATAATTACTCATAATACTTTCAACTTTACAAATTTAATTTACCAACCAATCAATCCAAAAATTACCACTTTAACAAAATGATTTCAAATTTCAGAATTAACCACATATCATTCCAACGCACTTAACTTCCACAAATCAAATAATTTCACACATAACACCCAATTTTTTTTAATATAACCCACATTAAAGTTAACTTACTAGTTTTGGGGTGTTGTAATCTTTCCTCCTTTGAGAAACTTTCGTCCTTGAAAGATCTAATCCTCGAATAGCTCGGGATAATGCGCTCTCATGTTGTCCTCTTTCTCTCAAGTAGCTTCCTCAACCTCGTGGTTTCGCCACAAAACCTTGACCAATGTAATTCCTCTGTTACAAAGCAGTTTAACTTCCTTAGCCAAAATCTCAACTGGCCGCTCGTCATAGCTTAAGTTGTCGTTAATTTGCAATGGTTTGTAGTCGACTATATGTGAGGGATCTGTCACATACTTCCTCAGCATGGAGACATGAAACACATCATGAACTGCAGATAATTGCGGAGGCAAGGCCAAATGATAAGCTACAGGGCCAATCCTTTCAAGAATCTCAAACGACCCTACAAAACGTGGACTCAACTTCCCTTTCTTCTCGAATCTTAGAACACCCTTTATAGGTGCTACCTTCAGAAAAATCATGTCTCCTACGTCAAACTCAAGATCCCTACGTCGTTCATCAGCATAGTTCCTCAGTCTGCTCTATGTTGTCAATATGCGAGCTCAAATTTTCTGTGTGGCTTCGTTGGTGGGCTGAACTAGTTCAAGGCCTAACATTCTCTGCTCACCAACCTCACCCCAACAAACCGGGAATCTACAATTTACCATACAAAGCTTCAAACGGTGCCATGCCAATGGTAGCTATTATAGGCGAACTCCATCAAGTTCAAGTGGGAGTCCCAACTCCCTAAGAACTCCAACACACAAGCTCACAACATATCCTCCAGAATCTAATTCAAACGCTCTATCTGACCATCAGTCTGAGGATGAAAAGTTGTACTGAAGTCCAATCTCGTGCCCATGGTAGCCTGAAGTCCTTTCCAGAACTTGAAAGTAAAACGGGCATCTCGATCAAAAACAATGGATACCGATACCCTATGCAACCTCACTACTTCAGTTATATACAATTATATGGGTTGCCCGGGACTCAAACCCAGAACTTGTGCCCACTTACTGGCAGTATAAGTGGACTTCCCTGGAATGAAGTGTGCTGACTTCGTGAGTCTGTCAACAACAACCCATATCACTGTATAACTCTTCAGGGTCCTAGGTAGTCCAGAAATGAAGTCCATAGATACATTCTTCCACTTCCACTCTAGCACACCCAAGGGTTGTAACAACCCTGCTGGCTTTTGTCTTGGTGCCTTCACTTTCTGGCACACCAGACATTTACTAACAAAATCTGCCACCTCTCTCTTCATATTTCTCCACTAGTAAACTCGCTTCAAATCCTAGTACATTTTTGTACTGCCTGGATGCATAGAAAATGGGGAACTATGGGCCTCAGTCAACAACTCGGTCTTAACTGTATTGTCTGCTGGCACACATAATCGTTTGTCAAACACGAGTCCCTCATCAGTGGATATAGAGAACTCCTCAACTTGCCCTCCTTCTACTAAGCGGCGCTTATCCACCAAATAAGGATTAGTGAGCTGGGCAATAATAATTCTCTGCCTCAAAGTTGGCTGTACTGACAATTGAGCTAACTGTGAGGTAACTTCCCCTACTAAAATTACAAGCTCAACTCTCTCAAGGTCTCTATGCAAATGAACCTGCCTAATAATGAGTGCTGCAGAATGTGATATCTTCCTACTAAGAGCATCAACTACCACATCTGCCTTACCTGGGTGGTATAAAATCTCATAGTCATAGTCTTTAACCTACTCGAGCCATCTTCGCTGCCTCAAATTCAACTCCTTCTGAGTGAAGAAGTACTTCAAGCTCTTATGGTCGGTGAAGATCTGAATCTTCTCACCGTATAAATAGTGCCTCTAAATCTTTAGTGCAAAAAACTACTGCAGCCAACTCTAAATCATGTGTAGGATAGTTTTGCTCATGACTTTTCAACTGACGAGAAGCATAAGTAACCATCATATCTTGTTGCATCAAAAAGCAACCCAGTCCTTTCTTAGAGGCATCATTGTATATCACATAATTACCAGATCCATTAGGCACTGTAAGGACCGATGCAGTAACGAGTTTTTGCTTGAGATTCTAGAAACTGCTCTCACACGCTGGACTCCAAACAAAAGGAGTCCCCTTCCTGCTTAGTTGGGTCAAAGGACTAGCTATATGACTCTAACAGGCAAAACTAACAGAACACTATAGCCTATACATGCTTATCATAGCATCAACATCTTAGCTCAGTTACACATAACTCAAAAGTCACATATTTGATCATAGCATGCCTCAACAAAGAATATTATATCTAAATCATAATATGGTTTACTAAGTAACTATTTATACGGCCATCTCAAATAGACATATTATACATCTCTTACTTACACTACTAAACAATACATAACATACATGCAACTTCCAAGTAGGGTTTAGTACGAAAAATCTCTTACTTGTAGATTCACAAAAGAAATAGTACTCCTCTGATTGAGAGTCAAATCCTCACAATAAACTCAGTCCTAAACATGAACAAAATTAAACTTAATAATTTTGTCAATCTATCACTTTACTGTTTAATTAGGCAACCAATTCAATCAAACTTACCCCAAAGATTTAAAGTTGATCTCAATACAACCTTAAATTGAAATTTGCACAATTCAATTCCTCAACCACACCTTAACCTTCAAAAAACATAATACAACTCATTCCAGTGCTAACTTATTTAAGACCCAAAACAATAATTATTTGGGCGTACCAAACCCAACAAGAACTAAGCAAAAACTCACCAAGGGCTTAAATATGTTGCAGACGGCTAAAACTGAAGGTGGCTCGACTAGCAAGGCTTCGGCTCGGGTCTTGAGACTCACGGCTCGCATACGGCTCACACAGGATCGACTCAGTTGTGTATGGCTCGCGTACGGCTTACATGGAACGGCTTGGATCAACAGAGATGACTCACGCGGCTCGGTGAAGGGACACGGCTTGAACTGACGCGGCTTGGACGTGTGGCTCGCGAAAAGAAAATTGTCATGGCTTGCATCCTTGACTGTCAAGCGCGATGATGTCCGGCGGTGCTGTGCAAGTGGAGGCTACGACCGATGATGGTTTCGACAAAAGAGAGGGTTACGATCGACGACGCGAAGGAGGAGCGCACGACGGAAGATAGGGGTCGTTCGACTGTCCGATGCAACACGAGTCGACACGGCTGGAGAGAAACGAACGGTTGTGCTTCGTGACCGTGATGCTTCGACTATGCGACCGTGACGAGGACTCTCTCACTGGAGTATTGTGCGCGACGATGGCTGAAGTGGGGCGGCGACTGCTCTAGGGTTGAATGGTGAAGAAGAAAGAGGGGTGGAGAAGATGGACATGAAAAATGAAAGAGGCTTATTTAATATATACAATAATAATAATAATACAGTATTATTATCATTACTATTGTCATTATCTTTATTATCATTATTTAATTTCCCCAACGAACTCATTTTTTTCTATTTCAAATAATTTTTCTCTTTCTTCATTACCGACTCAATATATCATCAATAACTTCTCTCTTTTCCATAATAATTATATTATGAATAATTATATTATCCCATAATATAATTATTCTTATTCCTCTATAACTTTGCTTATACTGATAAACAATAATTACTCATAATACTTCAAACTTTACAAATTTAATTTACCAACCAATCAATCCAAAAATCACCACTTTAACAATAGGATTTCAAATTTCAGAATTAACCACATATCACTCCAACGTACTTAACTTCCACAAATCAAATAATTTCACACATAACACCTAAAAAATTTCAATATAACACACATTAAAGTTAACTTACTAGTTTTGGGGTGTTATATTGAAATCAATCATTTCCTTCATCCACCTTCATCTACGTTTGTGCCCAGCTCTCACGACCACCATCAAAATATTTTTCTCTCCAGTGAATCGTGTTTGTGAGATAGCCAGATTCAGCATTCACCACCCACAAATCTCCAACTCTGAACCCATTCGGTTAGATACCCACCTAAAATCGGACTGATTCTGATTCAGCAGTTACAACCCACACGTTTCAGCAGTCACCGGTGAACCTATTTGATGAGATATCTGGTGAACCCATTAGTTTGTAGCTTTAAAAAAGATAAACTCTTATACTTTTGTGTACGTTACTCTGAACGCTTTTGTTTACTGTGATGTTCTATGCTAATTTGTATTGTTTTCTAACATATCTTCCAATTGCTAGGAAGAAGTTGCTTAAGTGATTCTTAAAGAAGGGTAAGGAGAGGTAATGATTCATACTCCTTGAAAATTAAATCCGTATTTTTATTTATTTGTATTATCTTTAAGATTTTGAAAAGTTTTTTTTACGCTTGTGTATCCAAAGAATGAATGGATGCTTTCGATTTGTAATTATTGAATTGGTTTGTGCTTCAATATTACAAAATCTTGGAGCATGCATGCATGTATATTTTAATTGATTGTGCGATGATAATATACTCATGCACACGAGTGCACATGCACTTTTTGTATTTAATTGAAGTTTCTCTTCTTTTTTTTTTAAGTTGCTCATCGGTCTTTTGTAGATATATTTGGTACTTGGTATATGTTGTCAGTATTTAAGCGTGTCGGAGGGCTTTTTAACACACCTCAAATTGTTAGTAAAAGAAAATCAAACTAATTACTTCCATTCATTTGGAATTATAATGTCATAATGATGGTTAGAAGTTTGTGTTTGGTCTTCGTCGATGGTTTTAATTTGAGATTTGCTTGTTAGTTGATTGAGTGATATGATTACGAGTTTTGTAGTTGTTTGAGTGTATATAGAACTTTTTGGTTGTTTGGGTTTATATAGAACTTGTTAGTACGTTTTTGGAATGTGGATAAGAATTTAATTTCTTTTTCATATGTGCTTATTTGATAGTCTTGCTTTATTCTAATTGTTTGGTTGTTGGGTGTATATAGAAATTTACATTAATTATATTTAGTCTTCAACTTTTTAGGTATTATTGTTGATTATAGTTGAGTTCACAAGTGTAAGATTACTTAAATATTCCTTATTGTTTTTTTGACATTTTTTTGTAGATTAAATTGCATCCTTATATAATATGGATAAGCCATGGATGAAAAATAATAGAATGTTAACTGATTATGTTGTTGGGGTTGAGATGTTTATTAAAAATGGGTTGAAACATTCGAAGACATCGAACATCATGACTTGTTCTCGTTTAAAGTGCGTAAATGCAAAGACTTTACATGTGAATACAATTAGAGATCACTTATTATTTTTTAACGGCATCGATAAGAGTTATCAAGTATGAATTTTTCATGGTGAATCACTACCAATGAAGAGAAACAATGAAAGTGTCTTTAGTAGTGCAAGAGAAGAAATTAACGTGGATGATGTTGATGACATAATTGGGATGTTTGATGTTGGTGACATAATTGGGATGTTTGAGGGTGCACACAATTATTTTAATGACCAAGTTAGAAAATTTTGAGAAACTACTAGATGATGCCAAGAAACCATTATATCCTAATTGTAAAATTTTTACCAAAATATCTACATTGATAAAATTATATAATTTGAAAGTTAAATTTGGATGGAGTGAAAAGAGTATCACGGAGTTGTTAAAATTAATTGGTGACATCTTACCTACTCCTAATGAAATCCCTACTTCTACTTATGAAGCAAAAAGATTTTGTGTACTCTTGGAATGAAGTACGAGAAGATACATAAATGTAGAAATGATTGTTCCTTGTTTAGGAAAGAACTCTCTTATGCAAATGTACGCCCCTTTCGTGATGTTATTATTTTTAGATTTTGAGTTTTCACTTATAGTCATCGGATATAGTGTGTTTATTTGATATGTGAATATATATATGTGTGTGTGTGTGTGTGGATGATGTGTATTTGTTGTAGTACTTTATGGAAGTGTGAAAAAGTGTGTTGGTATATTATGTGTTGGATCTTATTCATTGCGGGTGAAATAGGAATCCTATTGGTTTGTCATAGAGGACAACATGCATTTATTTGATATGTGAATATATATAGGTGTTGGATTATATGTATTTGTTTAATTCTATATGGAAGAAGTGTGGAAAAGTGTATTTGATGTGTATAAGGTTTGCCATGGAGTAGTAGCTCTAGCATTCTATAGCTAGCAAGCGTGCCAACAATTTTTTTTACATTTTTCACAATATACGATGATGAACATTTCCTCTCATAATTCGAGACAAATAATATCGGTTTTGATGTCATAAAAAATGGACAATAATGCAACAATATAATAAAAATAAATTTAAAAATGGGCCAGAAACAAGGTTTTGATGTCGTTTTAAAAATGACATTAAAGGTGTCTTTAATGTCAGTTTAGAAATGACATCAAAGGCCTCTTTAATGTCGGTTTAAAATCAAAATCAAAGGCCAAGGACATTCAAGACCTTCAATAAAACCATCAAAGATATTGATTTTAAATTGACATTAAAGGCCTTTGATGTCGGTTTTAAACCGACATTAAAGAGGCCTTTAATGTCGTTTCTAAACCAACATTAAAGTCAAATCGACATTAAAGGCCTTTTATAATGCTTGCAAAGACGTCAGTTGACAACTGACATTAAAGGCAAAATTTCTTCTAGGGATTTGAGAATTTTTGGATGTGTCATATATGTTCCAATTGCTCTATTACAACGTACTAAGATGGATCCTCAAAGAAGGCTAGAAATATATGTTGGATTCGATTCTCCATAAATTATTAAATATCTTGAAATCTTGAACCTCTTACGGGTCTACATGATTTATTGATTATCATTTTAATTAGACAAATTTTTCAACGTTATAAGGAGAAATTAAAAAAATTGGAAAAAGAAATTACATGAAATGTATCATTATTGTCTCATTTGGATCCTCGTACAGATCAATGTGAACTTGAAGTTCATAAAATAATTCATTTGCAAAATATATATAGCAAATCAGTTACTAGATGCATTTGTAGATGCAAAGAAAGTAACTAAAACACATATCAGAGTTGCAAATGTCTCATAAAAAATTGATATCCCAACATAACAACTTGTCATTAAAGATAAAAATCCTTGAAATAGAAATTGAGTCAATAACTCGATTAAGGATATGGATGTTCCAGAAGAAATCCTATGACACAAAATATCGAAGAAGATAAAACAACTAAGACAGGAAAGAGATGGAATATAATTAATGCAGTTGTTGATAATAGTTTGCACTTGATACTATATTAAAAAATGAAGATCCATAACCAAAATTCGTTGAAGAATGTCGACAGAGAAAAGATTGGTCTTTGTGGAAAGAATCAATTGAGGCAAAATTAAATTCACTTTCAAAATGTCAAGTTTTTGAATCAGTAGTCCAAACAGCAAAAGGTGTCAAACCTGTGGAATATAAATGGATATTTGTGAGAAAAAGAAATGAAGATAATGAGATTACAAGAGATGAAGGAAGATTAGTTGCACAAGGTTTTTCACAAAGACCTGGTATTGACCATGAGGAGACATATTCTCTGATGGTGGATGAAATCACATTAAGATTTTTTATTGGCTTGGTTGTGTATAAAAATTTGGACATGCATCTTATGGATGTAGTCATAACATATTTATATGGATCTCTTGATAATGATATTTAAATAAAAGTTCTAGAAGGATTTAAGATACTTGAAATATATAAATCAAGTTTTCGAGAACTATATTCAATAAAGTTACAGAGATCATTATATGGATTAAAACAATCAATACTAATGTGGTATATAATCATCTGAGTGAATATTTGTTGAAAGAAGGATATCAAAATATTCAAATATGTCCATGCATTTTTATAAATAAATCATAGCCAAGATTTGCTATTATAACTCTATATGTTGATGACTTAAATATAGTCTGAACTCTTGAAGAGCTTTCAAAGACAATAAAATATCTTAAGAAAGAATTCAAGATGAAAGACCTCGGAAATACAAATTTTTGCCTCAGTTTGCAATTTGAGCATTTGGCAGATGAGATATTTGTTTATCAATCAACTTATATTGGAAATTTTTTTAAAAGACTTTATATGGATAAAGCACATCCATTGAACATTCCAATGCAAGTTCGTTTACTAGATGTAAAGCAATATATATTTCAACCCCGAGTTGATAATGAAGAACTTCTTGACCTATAAGTACCATATCTTAGTGCAATTGTTACACTTATGTATCTTGTTAATAATACAAGACCAGATATTGTATTTTTAGTAAATTGATAACTACATCTTCCTTTGTGGACTTAGAAGCACTGTGGTTTCTTTAAGAAGTTTGAATATAGTCTTTGTTATTGTGTAGAATTGTAAGCTGCTAGTTTTCTTGTTAAGGCTCATTCAATTTCCCATTTTAATCATTTCACTTAAAATTGTTGACCCACTTGCATCTTGGAGTTATTTTATTTCAAATTCTTGATAAGCAAATCAAAATTTGGGACGTATCTACTGGACAATGTAATATAACTGTGCAACATCATACAGACAAGGTAAGAATCTCAATTGTATTGCTTTGATCGTGCGTGTTCGAGTTCATTCATTCAAACTTGCACCAACAATGATCTGTTCATGAGCATGAATGTAAGCAAGCTTTGAGACATCTCACATTCACCTTTTGCTGAATTTTATACATAAAAAGTGAAAAGTCTAAATTTGAGCATTTTCATATTAATTGGTTTGATCTTTTTTTTTTTTTTTAGGATTAAATCTATTATCATTAATCCTTCTAGGAAAGAGTATGGTTTGATGGTGAATTACTACACAAGGAGAGGTGATATGAACGGTGCACGTGAAATCTTTGAAAATATGCGAGCTAGGGAAATAGAACCATGGTCTCATGTCTACACAAAGTAATAACTACTCCTATTTTCTCCCTTTCTTTCGTCATATGTTAATTTGATCTCAATGTTAGCTTAATATTTTTGCTTCATTTATTGACATAAAGGTCACCATTCTAGTTTTGAATATGGTTAAAGTTTGATTGATTTGTATAGAAGGCCAATTAAGTATTTTATGCTTGAAATATATATTTTGATGGTAGATATGTCGTTGCAAAAGTATATTTACTATATTAATTCAATCTAAATATTTTTCAAGTGTGTCGTTTTGCGATAATAGTAAGCTTTAATGATGTGCAACATTATTCATACCATCTTTTGTTAGAAAAATGAAAGAAGAGAAGGAGGCATAGAAATGAGCTTGGTAACTTACACCATTCTTGTTGGTGGATTTGCCAAAATGAAAAATGCAGAGTAAGTAATTATTATTAAATGTGTGCATGCGTAGGTTCATAAAATTTTCGTTATATATATATACATATATTTCTTTTGCATATATAACGTTATAAAATATGGCCACGGGCGTGTTGCACTCATAGAAGTACATAATCATTGTGATGCTATTGTGGATGGAGCAAATGTTGGCCTCTGTCAACATAATTTTGTAGATTATGGATTTAATCTTCCTCATGTTGTAAAGTATATATTTTGGTCTTACATAGCCAGCCAAGCTAAGCGATTATGAAGATTTGTTTAGCATTTTATGAGAATGGTGATGCATTAAAGATTCGATTTTATTGAAATCTTGTTCCTTTTAATAAAGATGTAGCACTTCATTTCACATGCTATCTGTCAATGCTCATCATATATTAATTTCTAACTCGCACATCCTATTACTTGTAAATTGATGCATATGATGCTTTTTATGCTAGGATCAAATTTATTTTGTAGATATTTATGTTTTTTTTTTTTTTTTTGGTATAGCTATTTGGAGTGTTATGTGAAGCAAAATATCTTTAGAATGTGATGCGTTTTGGTTTTCGATTGAGATTAGTCTTGGTAATTAATTGTTTTCAATTGTGTTTTATTTTATCTTTTAGTTAATTTTAGTAGTAATGTTTTTGTTTTCTTTAGTTTAGTTTGAGTATTAGTCTGTTTTGATATATTTGTAGGTTGCATCTATTTTTCCATATATTTATCTTTGATCAATACCTAGCTAGTGGAGTATGGACTTCCTTATATTCCATGTTCTTTTACTATTTGGGATTTTCACCTTCGATATATGAAATTCATTAACTATTTTCATTTGAAAGGAAAAACGATCCAATAGGAGTTTGTAAGATTATTTATCATCTCCATTATTCAACTTTCTCTATAAAAACAATGTTGTTATTGATGGGTAAATTTATACAATTAAGAGTAAGAAGCCTGTAGACTAACATTGCTAAATTGAACATTTAAAATTTGCTTTGAAGTCAGAGTCGAGGATAGTATAATTATTCTTTAGTTGTATTCCTCTTTTTGTTGTTGATCTTTGAAGAACCAAATCAGGTTAACGAGTTGTTTGATAAAAGCTAATTTTCTTCTTTATTTCTGCAGTACTTTTGAGTTGTCATTTCAATCGTCTTCTTTGTTGTTGCTACATTATTTACTTTACGAAAACTTTGTAGTAATTTTTAATTTTCCACATTTAGATTGCAGTCTGTTTAGTTTGATTTTAAATAATATGTACTAATTTTGCAGATTCTAGATTTAATCTTCCTCAGGTTGTAAAGTATATTTTGGTCTTAGATAGCCAGCCAAGCTAAGCTAAGCGATTGTGTAGATGGAAGCGATCGTTGAAAGTTGAAGATTGTGAAGGCGTTTAAGATTTCTTATTTAAGTCTTGTATTAGGATCTAGTTTCATGTATTATTGTAGAATGTATATACAAACGCAATATTAAGATTTCATTTTCTGTATACAAATGTAAAAGAAAAATATTGTAGTTTCTAAAATAATATTAATTTTATTGATTTGTTGGAGTGAGCAAAAAAATATTTATTTACACGTATCTAATGTCAGTTTATAAAAAATAGACAACAATGCAACAATTAAATAAAAATAAATTTTGTAAAAATAGATCCAAAAACAAGATTTTAATGTCAGTTTAAAAACGACATAAAAGGCAAACCGACACTAAAGGTCAACAATAACACCATAAAAATTGTCAGTTTAAAACTGACATCAATGGTCATTAATGTCGCTTTTAAACCGACATTAATGATGTCTTTGATGTCGTTTTTAAATCGATATCAAAGTAAAAACGACATTAAAGGCCTTTAATAAGGCTAGCATAGATGTCGGTTCCGAACCGACACCAAAGGTCATTAATGTCGGTTTAAAACCGACATTAAATGGTAAATTTCTTCTAGTGTCAGATTCCTCTGAAAGCTGATAATTCTCCCTTTCGTCGACTCAAACTCAGACCTCCTTTACTCAAATTTATCCGGTAGCCCTACTCTAGAAACTAGAGTCAATTTGTGAACTATTGAGAGTAATTTCAACCAAAACGCACAAGTATGATAGGAGAAATGTCATTCTAAAGTTTCCTATTTATATTGAGTCTTACATGAGCCTTTATTGACACGACCTACTTGCCGAAATTTAACTTAAGTATGTAGAGAACACTTGTAAAGTACCCATGGACTCCACCTCTTCATTATCTTGTCTAACCAAAACACGTAAGTGTGGAACATCAAGATAAACACCTAACTAACTTCAAACATGGCCGCAAGCACTCCTTCCTCGCGTGCAAGTCTACTCGCCCAACATCATGTTGTCTAGCTTTCTCGCCTAGCATCTTAACGCTTAATAACCTCTAAATGACAAGCTTTCCTCGCCCTAAAAAACTTTCTCGCATAGCCTTGCTAACCTCTTTTGCTCTCGATCGCCTAGGGACACTCTTCACCACCCAATAACCTCTACGGACAAGCATTGTCGCCTAGCCAAACACACACTCAAGCTTAGCTACCTACCTTGTCCAAACGCCTAAATAACCACTTTAGAGGTTATATTTCCTTCTTTTGGCTGCCTACACATCACCCTATAACCTCTAAACGCTTTGTCCTTAAACCTTTGACACTTAGTCAATTATTTTTACGGTTAAATTTGGGTCTTAAATCATGTATTAAAATAAACCAAATTTTAAACTACTCATAATTTAAATTTTTTAAGTGAATACTATTTTTTAATAAAATTTTAGTTTTTGTTTAATGATAAATAAAACTTTAGAGATCACCCGATTCTTTTTATAGTTGTATCCACAAAATAGGAGAGATTTCATTTTTTTTTTAAAAAAAAATCAACTTTAAACGTGTATGCACAAAAATATGGAAGATTTTTTCTTCCTTCTTTTAGGGTGAATTTTAGATTTTAAGGATAAAATCTATTTTTTAAAAAAGAAATTTTACTTTGAAAAGTAGGTGAGATTTTAATTTTTTTTTAAAGGTGAAATTAGGTAAAATATCCCTATAATCATTCACTAAAAGGGGCAGATGATGTTTCTCCCACAGCCCCTTTATAAATATATATACACATACACACACATATAGAAAATGGGGAATTTTCAAAAAGAGTAAACAATTTACCCTCAATAAAATATTTACATTTTCATACAAATTTTTGTATTTCATAGAAAAGAAACTGTAATTGATTTTATTTTTGTCTTTCAATAGTTTGTTTTTATGAAGTTTAAATAATTTGTTTTTTTTATTGTTTTTTATTGTAATTGACATGATATTACAATGATTTTATGAACAGAAAAAAAAACTATTCAATTGGTCACTACAGAAGACAAAGAAATAAAAAAGTGAATTCGAACTTCATTATAAGATTGGAGATTTCACAAATGATTCAATTTGAAATCAAAAAAGACATATTGACATATTACTTGAAAGTGTGTCATAGATTTAAGGCTTCACAATTTACCAAATCTTCATCATATTTACCATTTTTACGAACTGGGTGAAAGAAAAGTTAGAAAGGGTGTGCATTATATCATAACAACTACATGAAAGAGTGGAGGAGTGTAAACGGATTGAGTTGGGTTGGACGACATTCCTAACCCAACCCATATTTTTAGGTTGGTTGGATTGACAATATGAATAACCCAAATAGTATTTTTAACCAACCCAATCAAACCCTTAAATTATGGAATAAGTTGGGTTGGGTTGTCGAGTTGAGAAGAAGATGGCGAACGTCGGAGATTGTGAACACTAGAGATGAGAGATCCAAACGAGAGGGAGAGAGTGAGTCAGAGAGATAAGGAGTGATGTGAAGACTGAAGTTGAATGAAGTGAGGATGAGGAGTAAGTCTCTGAGCTACTTCTTTTCCATTTACTAAACTAATAATATAAATAAATAAATAAATAAATATATATATATATATATATATATATATATATGTATATATATATATATATATGTATGTATGTAAGACCTAGATCCAAAAGGTAAGTCCTATTGAAAAAGAGCCTTGTTGAAAAAAGGGAGTTCATTTGAGTATAAGTGTTATCGAGTTAGAGTAAGTTGACCACCATTAATCGCTTCCGACCAACCTCTGATGACTAGTTTTTGACAATTGTAGTTGACCAAACTTCGAATGCTTGTTTTATGGCAATAGTCACAAGAAAATTATTGACCACCATTAATAGTCGTCGGCGAACCTGTGGTTACTGCTTTTCTGGCTACTATTTTTTAGCAACCTTCGACGGTCAACTTTCATCTACTGTTTTTTCGACAACCATTGTTGATCGAACCCGACAATCTTTTTCTAACAACCATCGTCGATCAACTTCTGATGAACTTTTTTATGGCAACTATTTTTTTTTATCACTAGCAGTAACTTCCTTGTACCATTTTTCCCGTAATCGCTGCTGGTCAACCTCTGAAATCGTCGACCATTTTTCAGCGACTATTGCTAGACAACTTTTGTTTATTGTTGATCGACTAGCATTGTTGGCCAGCTTTCGTTGACCATTTTCGATGACCCATTACTGGTTAACTTTCCTCAACCATTGTCGGTAAACTTTTGTCGGCTGTTTTTTATGACTGTTGCTGGCAAGTATCAATGACCGTTGTTGGCCAACTATTAAGGACCATTTTTTTTTTCAATTAGCATAAAAATAGAAAAGGACAACATTGTCATCTACCTAATTATAGAAGCTACTTCTAAAGGAAGGTCAAAAATGGAAGAAAAAAATTTCTCCTCATTCAAGCTTTTATATATACTATAGATAATATAGAAATCTAAAAGGGAGTATTGCAAATATAGTTATATATTGTAAATGTACATCTATCCATAACCAACATAGGTTATCAATCGTCATATAACTCTCATTCAATTCCATGTTGTAACATTCATCCTACTAAGATTCATATTGTAATTTGTACCATGACATGACATGTCTTATAATTAGAGATATGTGATGTCTTTCTTAGATATACCATAATTGAGTTCAATTGCTTTCCATGTTTTCTCCCTTCTCTATTATTCTCTTTTGTGTTGTTTCATTGTTCTGATGTATTTTCTTTATTCTTATTTTATAGTATTAAAATCCATAACAAACACAATGAGTGTTTTTTTCTTTGAATTATCATTTATGTAAAATAAATTAATCAGGATAATTTAAGTTTGTCTTTAAAGTATAAAACAACGTAGGATAAATTTAAGATAATTTGTTGGTTTTTTCCCCCAAAAGTAGAACAAAATGCAAAATTATTTGCACCATATAGAACAATTTTGAAAAAGGAAAGAGCCCACAAGTTCATAACGTAAAATAACAAAAATACCTCGGAATTAATTGACCACAAACATACACAAAAAAAGCTTCTAATTTAAACGATAGTATAATATAGTCTAAAATATCGTTTAGATATTGATACACAATCGTTTAGATGTTGGTAAGTGATCCGTTTGAATCTATTACTTATCTATTTAGGATAGACACTGATAGTGATCTATATGAGATAGATGACTGATTGTTTAGATTTTGGAACAAAGTCATTTAGTAAAAAAAAAGAAGAAAAATAAAGAAGATGAAAGATGACGTACAAGGAAGAAATTATGGAACAAGAGATGAAGAAATCACAAACAAGAAGAAGTGAGAATATGAGGAAGATATGTCGGAATTCAATACTCATCCAAAAAAATTCGAAACCAACCACGAAATCATGGAACTTGTGAAAAAATAACAATGGCTTCATGAACTTTTATTTTATTTTTATATGGACGATAAATACTTTTGATTGTTGTTTTATATATATAAATTAACCAAATTTGTTCCGTGACGAAGTAGCCTAGTAATATTCTCCCTTAATCCGCTTTGGACTGTGCTTTTCTTTCCTTTTGTGTTTTGAAATACTAAACTTTTCATATTTTTTTTAAATGGAAAGATAAGCTGATTATTATTAAAACAAAATTGTTAAACTTTTTGAGAATACGAAATGAGAAATTCTTTTACATTCCAACTCTTTAGATTCCTTTAAAGAATGTGTTTACTTCTTTATTTTATATTTCATTAACGTTAATTATTTACAATTAATTGAAAAAATTATGAGACAAAATTACACATGTTTTACTTTTCTCAACAATAGAAACATAAACTTGTAAACATGAAAAACTGTAATGACTGTTCTTTACTACGAAATATATTGTCAAACAATAACCAAGATGAGAGATAATAACAAAACAACAAGAAGTAAACGAAAAAACACACGAGAATTGTGTCCGGGAAAGTTAATCCACGGAAATCAATAAGTCAAGCAATTATAAAGTTGTACTTGTATAAACACTCTTCCGCTCACAAAGACAATCGTAGAACTAATTCACTGGACACTTGGGAAACATTCTCTTTAATACTTAGGCTCCCCTTAAGTATGCTACTATTAGTGAATAACTACTCAAACTCCCCTAAATAATAGAAATTCTTGATTAATCATTCCTCTTTACTTGTGAACTCCCTTCACGAATAAACTTAGACTCCCCCTAAGTTGATGAGATCTCCCTTCTCGATAGAGCCAACTTTAGGATCTCCTAAAGCAATGTCATTAGATTGGTTTCAAATTAATCTTTAGCCAAGCATTCACACGAACAACAGCCACACGCACATAGGAATGAATCCTTTGAATATCGACTCTTCTTAGCCCAAATGGTAAAGAGAAATCAAGATATATGCAGCAACCCTAGCACAAAGACTTCCTTAAGCTTAAAAAGGACAACATAAACAAAGAGAAAAGCTTAGAAAAAATGGACATAATGGGTGTCCATGAGGGGTCATTATATCAACCTGTCTAATGTATGTCCCTAAAATTTTGAATACCAATAACTTGAGATGTTAAAGAAAATTGAATATGGTCTTTTAGAGCAAAGAGTACATAAAGAACACAAATAGAGAAGAAATAATAAAGATGAAAGAAATGATGCAACTTCAAGTGTTGGGAAGAAAATGATGAATAAAATGGTAATTTTAATAGTAGAACGTGAGTTACAAAGTTTTGTTTTTGAATTCTACCCCTTCTTACATTCAATTATATATATTATATGCATAATAGGGTTGGGTGAACCAGATCAGTATTTTTTTCCTCTAATTTAATCCAACCCAACCGTGATGATTATTCTAGTTTATTTTACTTAAGTGTTTAGAGTAACTGCTTTTATTGAAATAATGTTTACAAATAAGGGCCATAATTTTAGTCCAAAACGACCCCGTAGTATCTCTATTCTACCTCTTACCCCGAACATCCCCTCCCTCTTGCCTCCAAAACATCCTCTTCGTATCTTTTTTATAATTTACCGATTCTGTGGCTTTCAGTTTTCACAATTTTTTGGTAACTTCTTTTCCCCAAAGAATATTGCTCTCTTCTTCGCCGGTTCCGTCGCGAACTAATTTTCACCTCCCCAACTTCTGCCTGACTTTCTTCCGTAGGGCTGCTGGTATCCGATTCTTGTTTACAATCTGTTCCCATTCTTCCTTTGCTATCTTCGCTGCTAACATTGTTGAAATTGTTCGGTATTGCCATTTCCCGAGTTTGAATAGCTTCTTGTAGGGATTGGCTCTCAACCGAAGGCCATTCAGGTACCTTCTTCGTCCCTCTCAATTACCCTTTTTGTATTTGCATTTTAGGGATTACTTCGTATGGATATGTCACTATGATCAATCCTATTCCTGTTTCAAGAACGGGTGTTTGTTCTAGTCTTAAGGGAAAGTGAAGTATTCTCTTTCATTGTAGGTCGGATTTTTAGTCATTTTTTATTTTGTTATTCCACTCATTGAATTTAGTTGTTAAGTAGCAGGACTGGAACTACAATAGAGTAATGGCGTCTTCAGATGATGAGGCTGAGACCTTACCAGTACCACCTGTCTCAAATTATCACTTTGTGGATCACAAGGAAGAACCTATTTCATTCTCTATTTTGCCGATTAAATGGGATGAAGGGGAGAGACTGGAGGGCAGTCAAGAACCTGTTTTCCTCCATGGTACAGTTGATAATGGACTTCAAAAGGTTTATAAACAGGTTACCGCATGGAGATTTAATATTTCTGGTTCAAAGCCAGAGATATCGGTGCTTTCCAAAGAGAATGTGTGGATTACACTTCAGAAGCCTAGAAAGAGCTTTGAGGATACCATTAGAACCATCTTGATCACAGTGCACTGCCTTCATGCTTTGAAGAGGAATCCAGATACATCTAGCAAATCTTTGTGGGATCTATTAGCTAAAACATTTAGGTAACATGAATTCATTTCATCTTTTACTTTGATGCTTTTGTATTTGTTGTTTTTAAGCCATTCATTTTTGCAGCTTGTATGAAGTGAGGCCTTCCAGAATGATTTGGTGGATCACATGTCATTAATCGGAGAAGCAGTTAAAAGTGATGATATATTGGCCAAGTCCCAGGTTCTCTTTCATTCTTGTGCAGACAATGAAAAGATTATGTTCATTTGTTTTGTTGAATAAAGTTTTTTATAAGGATGTGAAGAAGAAACAAAAGGGCAGGGGGGAGGGAGGAAGGAGTTCGTGATACATTCCTAAGTCTCAAAGCCACGCCCACAGGCAATAGAGTTTCAATTAGTGCAAGATAAATAAAATTTTTGACTCAACCATTCCACAGTTCTAGGTTATGTTGACTTCCATCCTCAAAATATTTTTTATACCCTCTTTTCAGAAAGTTCCTACAGGACTTCTGGAACCATATTTATCCCCGTAGGCTTTTCATTTTCTATAAAGATAATTCCCATACAATCTGAGATCCAAGTCCTCAATTTTAGAGGGAGCTGTCCTGATCAGTTGGTGGAATGCAAGGCCCTGATTTTCTGTGGGTAATGATTGTGAAAGTACACACGGTTAATCTCCTTGCGGTCAGCTTGCAAGCACAGAGTGCAGTAGCCAAGTAGGATATATGTTTCATATCATCTCACAAGTGTTGATTTCATGGCATAAAAGAGTACAAAGACTCCAAAAACTCTAATGAAGATTCTGTTACGTTTGGGACTTTAGATGACCTTAAAATCTTGAAAATAGTGGTAGAGGGTACAATGTTTAACTAGTTGAGGTACTTAAAAAAATGTCAACAAAGAAGAGATCTGGTTTTGCACAACTTAGTCGCTGGGCTATTGAATTGAATTAATTCTACAGAATACGAGTCTTTGCCACTTGTTAATTCAAGAGATAGTAACAAGGAAATTTTGCATGTGGAACATGCATTTATTATAATTTGAATAATTTTGGAAAAAGTATAGTTACTGTTCAAATGATAGTTATTTCAGTGGTATACTTTGTCATTTTGTTTGAATTAGAAACACTTTCATAGATGATAATATTGTAGAAGAGGGGGGAGGAAAGCAAGCCCGATGCTGAAGGAGGTTACAAAAAAGTTATCCAACTGGCTGTAACTGTGTAAGGAGAAACAATGTTCTACCAGGGCCACAAAAGTAAGGGGTGTAAGAGATGATTGAAGGATTGCTCTTTGTTGTCAACATTGGATTTCCAATCTTTTAGGCTTATAGTCAAAGGATAGGGAAGATTATCTACGGATGTGCTTCATTTTGCAATTTGTATGGAGTTATGTTTGGAAAGAAATATTTAAGCTTATAATGGGCAGGAGATAGATGAATAAAACCTTTAAGTAGGAATTCTTTTAAATTTTGGGTATCTTCAATTAACATTGTGCTAAAGAACCAGATTTTGCTAAATAGATGACCTATTTGAAAACTCCATTTGGAGGGTTTGGCTTTTGGATCCCCAACCTTCCCCCACATCACTGCTGCTTATATGTTGTAAATGCCTTCGTTAATGGGTCCTTTCTATTGTATCCTGTTAGAGAAAAGGCCAAGAAAATACATGGTGGTACATAGTTTTGTAGCATCATCTTGGAGTGTTCTTTCTAAATTTTTTGTACCTATTCTCTCTCTATAGTTTTCAGTATCTTCTTTGGTTTTAGGGTTTCCTTTTTGTATATTTCATTATTTTTGATGAAATGTTGAAGTATTCATTTTCTGTAGTGCATTCCTTTCTGTTTTGTTTAAAGTGATCCATTGATATTTGATAATTCATTTTATGGATCTTGTGTCCGATTTTAACTAAATGATAAGGTTTTTTTTTCTTGTGGAGAGAGTAATATTTCATATCTCAACTGCCAATACCTGTTCTCCTGTTATTTTTTAATATACCTTCTGCCTTTTTTTCACAATACACATATTGTTTTTTTCCCCTACTTTAAATTATCGAGGTTGGTTACTGGCTTTGCAAAATTGTTTGTTTCTTAAAATCATAGTTCGATGGAATTTCCTTCCCTTTTAGCCTTCTTCTCAGAATGACATAGAAATGACAGCTCGACCAGGAAATCACACACAAAAGTGTTTCTAGTTCAAAATAATATGATCTAGTGAATAATTACAGAAGTCATTGGAAATTTTCTCCCAAGTAGAAGCATCAAGCTAAGCCTAATAAGCTATTTTGATTTTCTTATAGCTGTGATGGGAGGTGCATGAGGTCCTTTCATGCAACTGAAGAGGATGGTGATTGTTTCTCGCTCGGTCTCTCTAAAGAAGAAGTAGATGTATGATAATATTCATGTATGTTTTCTATGCTTGCAAACTCCCTTTGTTAATTTTCTTCAATATCTATGGGCTTGCTGGCAGGCAATTGAAACCTTTATTTGCAAGAATTGCGAGTACAAACAGCACCAGTGCTATGCTTGCGGGAATTTAGGTTCATCTGATCAGTCTTCTGGTGCTGAGGTATGGGATTAATAATGTTTACTGGATGTTTTTGATTTTTTTTACTTTCAATATACACTGTTTTTGCGGGGTATGTTTTTCTTAGAGAGAAACACGAATGAGAGAGAGGAAGGTGTCTTTGCGGGAATAAAATGGGTCATAAATCCAATTTGAACAAGATATCAAAGTGAAAATTACACTTTTGATCCTTGAGGTTTGTTTTGAATTGTTGTCTAAGTTTGAAAATTGAACAATCGAGTCTCCTACATTTGAAAAATGCTTGATTTTGCTCCCTTTATTAACAGGATCTACATGTGGTAATTACTATGAATAAAAATATTATTAATTAATATAAATAAGTTGAATAAAATACTAATTTTAATTTTATTGAATTCTCTCTCTCCTCTCCTCCTTCAACCCCTCTCCATCATTGTTGTGCCGCTCACCGTTGTTGCTATTAAAGGAAAAGCCCACCAGCTCCCTTTTTCTTCCTCTTCCAACAAAAAATGTAGTAAATATGAACACAAATACAAATATAGGATAATTCAATAGGATACAAATGATATGCCAATTTTTGAAAAACTAGGATATGGATACGTTGAAGATACATTATTTTAATTAAGAGAATATCAAATATATGCAGATTTAACATAAAGATGCTAAATGTAATGCACTAATAGACATGAAGTGTCAAGTTCAGTGTTTTTAAAGGCTCAAGGCGCACTAAGGCGCATTGGTCCTCTGGAGCCTAGGCACAAGGCGCAAAAAAAGGCGTGAGCTTTTTTTGATAAGACGCACTATATATAAAAAGAAAAGAAAATATATATATATACACTCGTAGCAGAGCAACAATGTATAAAATATAAGTACCCAATATAAGTAGCCTAAACAACAAAACACAACAGAAAACTACCCAGTATTCAACAACAAGTCAACAATCAAAATAAAAGTTCATCCCTAAAGATCAAACTCATCATCACTAAATTGATCCTCGTCTTCATTCACTCCTTCGTTAGACTTATTGCCATCAGTATCTTCTTCTTCCAAATCGAAGTCATCTAAATTTACTTGTTTGCGTTGCGTGGTAGACGAGGATGAACATGAAACATTAGTCTTTGCTCTAGAGGTACTAGCTCTAGAATAGAATGATGGTTCTTTTGCTCCGACAGCTCTAGAAACATCACCCCACGTTAAAGAATCATCGTCAAATACCAACTCATCATCCTCCTCAGAATCGTCATCCAATCTTCCAATCAACCATTCGTTACTATCATCAATATCTTTTAAGGAGATGGGATCGACAATATCTTGTAGGTTGTATCGATGTTTTAATGCTGTGTTGTATTTGATGAACACTAGATCATTCAAACGACTTTGAGCAAGCCTATTTCGTTTCTTGCTATGAAGCTGAAAAATTAGAAAGTTTCATTATCAGTGAATCAACAAATTTTGATTCTCATTCTCAATGTACTTAAGGAGAGAAAAGGTAACTTGTTCAAACACACTCCAATTACGCTCGCATCCAGAAGCGCTACAAGTAAGACCTAAAATTCTCACATCAAACTTTTGCAAGCTTGGAGTTGATTGTCCAAAATTATCCCACCATTCCACTATAGGCACAAACAAAAAAATATATATTAATAGAAGAACTTGTTGCTAGTATCGTTGAGTAATCGTTTAGTTGAAATTTACCTGGAGATATTTTGTCCCTTTGTCTGATTGCTAAAGATTGTCCGAATAATGCTTCAGCTCTCTTATACTTGCTTAGTTCTGCAAGTATTTTGTCTTGTACTTCCAATGAAGCAACCATTTTTGTTATGCATGAGTAGAGTCCATTAACTATTTCATCATCCTTCTGGATATTAGGATTCAGATAATAGAATGACAGGTTTAAATAATACCCCGCTGCATGCAGGGGACGATGCAACTGAAGCTCCCATCTTTTATCAATTATGGTGAAAATGTCCTTGTATTTTTCTTCATTATTATTAAAGGATTTAGCAATAGCTTCCTTAGCTCTATCCATGGCCTCATAAATATATCCTAGGTGGCTTCTTCTCGCCATCAACCAATCTAAGAACTCGGACTAGTGGGCCAGATACTTTAAGAGTGAAAACAATTGTAGTCCAAAAACTAGCCAACAAAATAGTCTGAACTACTCGTTTCGCTTGTTGCTCCTTACTCCATTTGCTATTCTTCCATTCATCTGAAGTAAACATCTTCCTCAGATTATTCTTTTGACGATGTATACTCGATAATGTAATGCAGGCAGTAGCAAAACGAGTCTTAGCTAGTCTAACTAAGTCCTTTTGGTTAGTAAAACATCGCATCATGTTTAACATTCCAGGATGAACATATATGAAATTGCTAATCTCCATGCCTCTTTTCAATGCTTTTCGAATATTCGAGATCTTGTATACATCCTCCAACATCAAATCTAAGCAATGAGCGGTACACGGAGACCATATTAACTGTGGTCGCTTTGCTTCTAACAATCTCCCTATTAACAAAGAAAATAAGTACACATTTAACGTAGAACTCAACTAAATCTAACAAATTAAAGTTATAACTTGTAAGTAGTCTACATTCTTACCTGCCATCACATTTGCTGAGGCACTATCGGTAACTACTTGTCCAACATTTGCTTCTCCAATTCGGTCTACAAAATTATCAAATAACTCGAACATCTTCTTTCCATCTTTCACATAAGATGAAGCATCGATGGACTCAATAAACATGGTGCCTTTAGGACTGTTAACTAAAAAGTTAATTAATGTCCTATTTCTTCTATCGGTCCATCCATCAGCCATAACAGTGCATCCAACCTTGGCCCACTTTGCCATATGGTTACTCATCAACTCATTTGTTGCTTCTAATTCCTTTTTCAAACATGGAACTCTTAACTCATGATAAGATGGTGGTTTCAATCTAGGACCGAATTGTCCAATTGACTCAATCATAGGGGCAAAACTATCATATGTGCAGGCATTCAGAGGCACTCCTGCATCATAAAACCATCGAGCAATTCTTTGGATGGTGTGCTCTCTCATTTCCTTCTTGTATGCCCCATTCAATGAAGTTTGTTTTCCTTTGTCCTTTCTATTTTGAACCACAGTTTCTGGGTTAGGAGTAAAAAATGCATCCATTGGACCCTTTTGCCTTGGCTTCTTCAAGCTCGGGCCCCTTGGTGTTGTTATGTTGTTTACACTAACACTCCCTTCATCTTCATCCTCGATACCGTAATCTTCTACATCAATGTCCACAATCAGATTTCTTTGTTCTTTAATCTCTTTTTTTTTTGGACATGTACTCTTTAATTTCTTCCTTCACGTGATCCGAACATTTTGTACAGGCGGTGACATTTCTGTAACCATCAGCGAGGTGTTGTTTCATTCTATATACCCCTCCTTTTGTTACTTTCGAACAAAATCCACAGACAAACGTATTTTTATCTTGGTCATTTTGCAATTGACCATATTTCCATGCCGGATTTTTTCTTGAACTTTTATCAGCCATCTATGATCTAAGTTATAAAAAAAAAAAAAAAAACAGAAGCTATTTAAAACAGAAGCTGTTATAAAAAGATAAAAAAACAGAAGCTATCTATGGATGGGATGAAGCTGTTATAAATGGAGGATTGGAGGGGAGTGTGTTGTGAGAGGGATGGGATGAAGGTTGAGTTTGATGGGTTATTGAAGGAAGTTGTGGTCGAGAAGTATAAGAAGAAGAAGATGTCCAAAACTTGCACACAATAAATAAGTCAAGAGACAAAACCAATAGTCACTCAATGGGTATACCACGCTATGAAAACACAAAACGACATATGTAGTTCGTAGCCGTCAAATCAGCAAATTGATAGCTAACTTAGACCAAAACATACTAGAACCAAATGAATCTGTGACACAACAAAGTGTCACAGTAGAGTATGAAATTTAATGCAAGATGTCAAATCAACAAAGGAGAGATACTCAGAATTCCACATCTAAAAAAATAGCCCACTATGCTTAGCATGAAATATAGACTTTTGGTCAAAACTTGATTGTAGTTATCTCAATCCTCTGCTATATTTCATCTCATTCCTCTCGAGTTTCATTGGAATTGTAGGTGGAAACTTAGTTCTCGAAAATGAAAGAGAGGATCCACCTTCCATTCTCTTAGCAACCAAATTAGAGGAAATGACAATAGAGCCAAAAGATGCAATAGATAGAAAACATTTCAAGTTCGTTCATCCATATTTGTTCTTTTCACCATTCTGAGCAATCAATATGTTAAATGAAAGTAAAAGGATAAAAACTAATAATCCTTTGAAAAGCATGTACGAAATGGAAGAAGTTGTTGAGTGAAAAAAAGGAATGTGAGATTTTGAATGTGAATCTGACGAAAGACAATGAATTGATTAAGAAGTTGTTGGAGGAATCAGGCAGGGTAATTGAAGATTTAGAGAGGAAAGTGGATGTGAAAATGAAGGAGAAAGGTGAGATTGAAAAGGAAAAAAATGGGCTGGAAATGGAGGTTGAGATTTGAGAAGTTAGAGAAGGAAGTTGCTCAATTAAAACAGAGTACATTCTGTTTCAAACAGGAAAAGGAAGAGAACGGGAAGAGAATTTCTGAGCTTCAAATGAGAATTGAATAAGCTGTGGTGAAAGAAAGTGGGATGCTGTGGAGTTTGATGTTCTTGTCAAAGAGTTACAGAAGAAGGAGAAAGCAATGCAGATGTTAACTGAACAAAGAGATTCACTTGATGTGAATTTAAATCTAATCCAAGAGGAGGCAAAAAGTTTACAACGTACGATTGAGATACTCACCCGCGATAAAGCTGAAATGGAGGAGGTGAAAACTGAAGCAGAATATTATTGTCTTCTCTTTTCCTCTGTTTTTGCACCAAAAAACAGAGTAATGGCAGCCGCAGCACCAAATAGATTTGTTGACGCTTTGTGTGAAGAAGAAGGGTGGAAAAGGAAGCAAAAAGTTTTGAAGTAGAAGCAGAACGGAAGAACCGAAAAAGTAGATGAAGAGTCGTGTTGAAGAAAATTCATGCGCGGGAGGAGAAGGGTGAAGGGTTGTTTCTTCACTTTCACGTAATAGGTTTAAAAAATTTAGATAATAATAGTTTTTTATAATTAAAGCCCAGCCCATAAGTTATAAAAATAGCCCACTCCTAATTCGACTTGCGCCTTTGAGGCGCGCGCCTAATCTGGGCTTTTTAGAATTCTCCGCACTTCCTCACAAATAAGCTCCAAGTGGGCGCCTTGAGCCTAGGCGCACCTAGGCGCGCGGCTTAGTGCGCTTTTTAAAACACTGGTCTAGTTGATGACAATACTACAAAATACTTTACCAGAAGTACTATCAAAGGTATTGAAATACAATTTCTCTTAAAAAATATTGAAATACAATTGCAATGGAATAGAATAGAAAAGGTTGGCGCACCAGAGTTAGAATGACAGAGGAGAAGAAGATTAGAGAGAGAAGTACGAGGATAAATGAAAAACTTCTTCATTGAATTGTTAAAGATATTTAAGTGGGTTATTTTGTGTGACTTAGGCGGGATGGATGAAGATTAGATGATTCTAGTTTGGTCTTTTTAAATATTTTTTGATGTAAACTATAGCTAGTTAGTTAGTAAAAATCCCTAACTAATTAGAAATACAGCTGTAACTAACTTCCTAAAACAGTCTTGTAACTAACCAAATAAAACAACCTTGTAACTAACTTGTAACTAACCTTGAGATATCAATATATAACAGTCTCCTAGCCCGAAATATGGCAGAGAATTCTTTTGAAAAATCAATCCAACTTGAATTACATCAAATTGGTATCAGAGCAGCCCCGATTCTTGGACGGAATGGCTGGCCGAAGAGTTAACAACCCTGCCACGGGGGAAAACCGTGTGCAAGAAGCGGCGGAGGAAATCACCGTCCTCTCTCCAAAGACATCAACAGTTCGCTTGCTGGCTGTTGAAGAATCTTTGGGAGATCTCCACAACAAATTTGATAAGTTGATGGAAAGTGTCGAACTGTTAAACCGAAGAGGAGAATTCCCACAGCCACCACCACGGAATGAAATTAACTTCCAAAACGACCAACGTTTTGGTGAAGCAAGAGGCCGGCGAGCAAGGGGATACGTTAGAAACATGAACAATCCACGAGGACTTCAAAGAAGGAGACCCGGTTACGCTATACAGCAACAGCTTGACGAAGACCTTCAAGAAGATCAAGAAGATTGGCAAGAAACCCAAGAAGATGATTCTTCAAGCGGGGATGAACAAGGAAACATGTGGAACTTCAATGATGAAGCACGAGCAGGAAGAAATAACCGAAGAATTGAGGCCAGAAGAGGAGAATACCACGATTATAAGATGAAGATCGACCTTCCCATGTATTATGGCAAACGAAACATAGAAGCATTCTTGGACTGGATAAAGAGTACTGAAAACTTCTTCAACTACATGGATACGCCTGAACGCAAGAAAGTCCACCTAGTAGCCTTAAAATTAAGGGCTGGTGCATCAGCTTGGTGGGATCAGTTAGAAATCAATAGACAAAGATGCGGGAAACAACCGGTTCGCTCATGGGAAAAGATGAAAAAATTGCTGAAGGCAAGATTCTTACCACCAAACTACGAACAAACTTTATACAATCAGTACCAAAACTGCCGCCAAGGTGTCCGGACAGTAGCTGAGTACATTGAAGAATTCCACCGCCTGAGTGCAAGAACAAACCTAAGCGAAAATGAACAGCACCAGGTTGCAAGATTTGTGGGAGGCCTTCGATTCGACATCAAGGAAAAGGTCAGACTACAACCATTCCGTTTCCTGTCTGAAGCAATATCATTTGCAGAAACGGTAGAGGAGATGATTGCAATTCGATCCAAGAATCTAAATAGAAGATCAGCATGGGAAACAAATTCGACAAAAAGCAAAACAAACGACCAACCTTCAACCTCAACAAAAGCAAAAGGGAAAGAGATTGATAATCAAGAAGTAGCCGTTGAAAGAAAGAAAGAACAGACGTTCAAGCCTAGTGGTCAGAACAACTACTCCCGCCCGTCATTAGGAAAATGCTTCCGATGTGGCCAAACTGGCCACCTGTCCAACAACTGTCCGCAAAGAAAAACCATTGCAATAGCCGAAGATGGAGGACAGACAAGTGAAGACAGTATAGAAGCAGAGGAAGAAACTGAACTGATTGAAGCAGATGATGGGGAAAGGGTCTCTTGTGTTATCCAACGGTTACTAATTACGCCCAAGGAAGAAAAGAACCTGCAACGCCACTGTCTTTTCAAGACAAGATGCACCATAAACGGAAGAGTATGTGATGTAATCATAGACAACGGCAGCAGTGAAAACTTCGTAGCAAAGAAATTAGTAACAGTCTTGAATCTAAAGGCTGAAGCACATCCAAACCCTTACAAGATAGGTTGGGTGAGAAAAGGAGGAGAAGCCACGGTCAGCGAAATCTGTACAGTCCCTCTCTCCATTGGAAACGCCTACAAAGACCAAATTGTTTGTGATGTCATTGAGATGGATGTATGCCATCTCCTACTAGGAAGACCTTGGCAGTATGATACTCAATCATTACACAAAGGGAGAGAAAATACATATGAGTTTCAATGGATGGGAAGAAAGGTAGTCTTACTCCCTATAACGAAAAAGATTAACGAAGGGTTAAGAGGTGAGAAACAGTTATTCATCACTGTTAGTGGGAAAAACATGCTTAAAGAAAGGGAACAAGACATCCTAGGACTGGTTGTTATTGAAAAAACCAAAGAAAAACAGGTTGAAGACATAGAACCCAAATTACAGCAGCTCCTTCATGAGTTCCCTCATATAAAGGATATCTGGTACAAATGCTCCAACTTCTTAGACGCTGATGACTACCACATTGTTGAAGGATATCTATTTAAAGGAGAACAATTATGCATCCCGCACACCTCACTACGTGAAGCCTTAATAAAGGAAGCACATTCTGGAGGGCTAGCTGGACATTTCGGACAGAATAAGACATTGGAGATCACTTCCAAACGATACTACTGGCCGCAAATAAGAAAAGACTCCAATAATTTCGTAAAAAGATGCCCCATCTGTCAAAGAACCAAAGGCTCCAGCACGAATGCAGGATTATACTCGCCACTACCCATCCCGACCTCAATATGGGAAGATTTATCAATTGACTTCGTGATTGGATTACCAAAAACACAAAGACAATTTGACTCAATAATGGTCATGGTGGACAGATTCAGCAAAATGACACATTTCGTAGCATGCAAAAAGACAAATGATGCAATCTACATAGCCAACCTCTTCTTTAAAGAAGTAGTACGACTACATGGAGTACCTAAAAGCATAGTATTAGACAGAGATGTCAAGTTCCTGAGTCACTTTTGGCGAACACTGTGGAAGAAGTTTGACACAACACTGAAATTCAGCACCACAGCCCACCCACAGACAGATGGACAAACTGAAGTAACAAACAGGACCCTCGGTAATCTGCTACGCTGCCTTAGCGGGTCAAAACCAAAACAATGGGATCTAGCATTAGCTCAAGCTGAATTCGCCTTCAATAATATGAAGAACAGATCAACAGGAAAGTCCCCCTTCGAAGTAGTTTATACCAAACTACCACGATTAACCTTTGATCTCACTACACTCCCCACAACCGTGGATCTCAACAACGAAGCAGAATGCATGGCAGAAAATATCAAAAAACTACACAAGGAAGTCCATGATCATCTTATACAGACAACAGACTCCTACAAAAAGGCAGCAGATAAAAAAAGAAGACAAGCCCACTTCAATAAAGGAGACCTAGTAATGGTACACCTGAAAAAGAGCAGATTTCCTACTGGCACCTACAACAAGCTGAAAGACAGACAAATTGGGCCATTCCCTATATTAGAGAAATACGGAGATAATGCCTTCAAGATCGATCTACCACAAGACATACACATACACCCAGTCTTCAATGTTGCTGACCTAAAGCCATACCATGCACCAGATCGTTTCAGGCTTGCTGACTGATGGACTCTGGGACGAGTCCATCCTTAGGGGGGTGGAATGATGTAAACTATAGCTAGTTAGTTAGTAAAAATCCCTAACTAATTAGAAATACAGCTGTAACTAACTTCCTAAAACAGTCTTGTAACTAACTAAATAAAACAACCTTGTAACTAACTTGTAACTAACCTTGAGATATCAATATATAACAGTCTCCTAGCCCGAAATATGGCAGAGAATTCTTTTGAAAAATCAATCCAACTTGAATTACATCATTTTTCCTTTTAGTTTTGGGTGGGGGCAATGGGCTTTTTAAATATGCTACCTAGTTTGGATTGGGAAAGATTAGATGCCTTCTTTTTAGAAGGTCCAACGTGTCCACTTCAGAAGTGCATTTGATATTTGTTTTTTATTAAAAGCAAATATGTCAAATCACTTATCCGATATGTATATGGGAAGTATTTAGGAGTATTGATATTTGATACGTATTTGATACGATTTTTTGCTTCACATGGAGTATTCATGCTTCATAAGCAAAAAAAACCCGCACCCCACTCCCCACTCCTTTCTTCTTTGAGAAAAAAAGCCCTCGCCTTGCCTTCATCCGTGAGAGGGCATCGAACTTGTACACCATTATGTACCCTTTGAAACCACCAGCACCAGCACCAGCACCCTTTTTTGACAAGAAACAAGCTTTTTCATTAAAATAATGATATGAGACTATGCTCAAAGTACAATGGAAACAACAAGCATAAAGCTGTGGATCAGGAGGTGCACCCGGGCATCTCAACTAGGTTGACACCCCATTAGTACCATCAACACCTTGAAAAGAAACTTGCAAATAACTTAATAACTTAAAAATTACAATCATTGCCAAGATATTTTTTTTTGAAACGAAAATAAGCCTCTTTATGAAGGATAATGAGACTAAAGCTCAAAGTACAAGAGTATTATACCAAAACCAAAAGAACTAAGGGAAAAAACAAGCTAAAACATAAACAAAGACTATAATCGGGCAACATAAATATGATGGAAACTTAAATACGAGTCCGAATCAGAAAATAAACGAGCTAATCAAAGCCACACAATACAGTACATCAGTAGAAAGCTAAGTAAAAAGCAATACTTAAACACTCTCTCAAAATTAGCCCACTCCACTCGTATAAAAAGTACTGCACATCCAAATCTTCAAGATGATAGGAGAAAATGAAAGCCAAGAAGATGCAAACAGCTGCCTCAAAGCTAACTTGCCAACACAATCCAAAGTCCAGAGGATCTGGAAGTAGTCTTCTTCCAATCCACATAAACTTGCCAGCACTGCCTTCAACTCATTACTCCAGTTATCAAAGAGAAGTCAGCTTTAGCAATGTCAGTTTTCTGAAAAAACCTTCAACCCACCTTGTAAGAAAGTCCCTGAAAATCTTTAAAGCTTCCAACTAAAATCTGGCCGACATCTTTTGAGCTCTATATGCTTTCTATGACTTCTTTAACGAAGCTGTCCATTCTAGAATCTTGAATTAGTAGTATGTCTGGACTAATTTCTTTTGAAAACTTCTAAGAATCAGCCACCATGTTTTTGTCCAAATCATCATGCAATTCAATAGCTAATCTTCAATTTTCAACCGTGAGGATATCCACTGAATGACCTGTTTTCCTTTGGATTAGGCTAAAGAGATTTCACAGGTATCCACTATGGAATGCAATTTTTAGGTATGTATTTTTCTTTTACAGTGGAGTAAAGGAAAGCTTTTCTTAATGGAAAGTAATTGAACCTCTTCAGATTGGAATAAAATACTTAAAGCCTTGTTCATATCAACTGGCATTTTATTGTAATTTCTATCTCCTCATTGTCCTCTTCCCTGTTCTTCACTGCTTACACTTGCCAATGACTCTTCATCAAAGTCTTTCGTACCTTTATGAGAAGTCTGAAAATTGCTATGTAATCCTCGCACAGAAGGAGGATTGAAAGACTCTTGGGAATTACATCCGAAATGGGAACCAGGTTTATTCAAAAAAGGTAAAGAAGCTGACCTGTTTTGATTTAGGCCAGGGACTTGGATCTTGACACAACAGCCTCAAGCAAGTCAGGGTTTGTGATTTTTGTCCAAGAATTGCTAAAAGAAGTCCTTTTCTTGGTCAAGTGTTTTCGGAAAGGCTTAACCAAATAAGAACTTCCTTGAGACATTTTAGGAATCTTGCACTTCTTGTTTCTCTTCATTCGTTGATGCAAGCAAATGTTAGCCGGAAATTTCTGAGGTATTTCGAACTCACTCGTATTGTGAGATGGAGACTGAAGAAGATCATTATTCGAGTTATCCTTGGACAATTGGAATGCCATATTCACTGTACTGTTTGATTGGTTGGAAAAAGGCAAGGAAGAGTTGGATTCCAAGGCAGAGGAAGATATGAGAACACGGCTGGAAGGTGGAAGGGTTCTTGAGTGATTAGTTAATGCTGCTGAGCTGTCTTTTGGGAGGAATAACGGAGGAACTACAACAGGCTCTCTTTTAAATTTCTTTTTCGTGCCCTTACGGATGGAAGCAGAACAATTACTTTGCAGAGAATCATTTCCATTCACATTCTCTTTCCTTGTTAAAGCTTTTTTCGTGTTCATACTAGGCTGGAAAGTAGCCCCATTTGAGCTTTCCACCATTTGAGGTTAGACCAAAGCCCAATGAATTAAATGCATAGATATCTTCTGCTGAATTCTCTCTCTTCCTTGGATACAGCCTATTAATTTCTAACGGACATATTTCATTTCCAATCAGATTGTCGGCCTCCGGCGCCGGTGAGGAAACATGAATTTGATTCAAAGCTTCTAATGGATTTCTTGAAAAGGAGGGAGCTGTTTTAGTGGATTTAAACACATCAAGTTCTTGAGGGAAGAACAAAACATTAACATCTTCATCTTCCAAAGCTTGCCTAACCCTTAGTTAATCAATAGGGTTTTTGAAAATCCTTAAGAATAAGACTTCCCTTGAAAATACATGGGGGATCCATAGGCTCAATATCATCAAAATTCAAGAAAAAATTACTTCTATTAAAGTCTGTAATTTCAGTGGTAGTAGGTATAATACCACATAAATTCGGTTTAACTTGAATTCTTGCTTCGTTGCAATTGGTTAGATTAAGCGTTTCTGTGGCAATGCTTTCTAAACCCTCAAAATTCTCTCTGGTGGCTTCGAAGGTTTTTCTACACTAGTAGTCCAGAGGAAGGTTTCCAATTCTTAACCATCTGCTGCAGCCTTTCATTACCAACGGCTGGCTGTTTTTTAATCTATCCCATTTTTCGAACTTTAGGTGAAATGGCCCCATCTCCTGCCATCTCTCAGGTTCATTGATGAAATCTTCAACCAGGCCTTGATCCAAACTAATAAGAGCATTTTCATCCAATAGTGGGTTGATGATAATTCTTGTTTGGAAAAAGATTTCCAGCAGTTTTCGAATTTCTCTCCAATAATCAACGCAAAGAGTATTGTAACTATCCACAACTATTCTGACGTAGCCTAAGTAATCTCAAGGAGAAATCCTCCAAGAACCAAGATTGAGAATCTTTTATTAGAATGAATAATGTGCTTCATACAAGAGGAGAAGACTTCTATTACAAATGGGGCTAAAAAGGGAATTAATCTAGAATATTACCTAATTACCCAATTAACTCTTAGTCTTCTTACATCATTTTCAAACTTTGTTTGAATAACTTCCGAGTTATTTGTCACCCCCTGACTCTGTTTTGCTCTCTTCAAAATAGAGGAAACTTGAGAGCTTTCTCCTTCATCTTTGGTCACAGCCTGATAATCAACTTTAATGGCACTCTCTTTTTTTCTTTTCATCATGGGTTAAGTTACCATCCGATTTAACTTTATCTGTGAAGCTTGTACTCTTAGCCTGGGCTGGATTAAAAGATGTGGCAATTTTATGTGAATACCAACTTATATACTCTGGTTTTGAAAAGGAAATTCTCCAGCATTTTGTGAAATGCCACCCACCCCTGTTTGTCTTCTCCCTAACACACTCGAATGAAGGAGTGTCCACCTGAAAATGGCCATAGGTCACACAACATAACACCCAACCCTTTTTTGCCTTGAACTTTGACAACTTCAACCTTCCTTGGTTTAACTCCCCCATTTCTGGAAGAAACAATCTGCTGGGCCTCTTAATAACACTGATAATGCTTTCAGGCACCAGCTCACATCTTTGACAAGGAAGCTATCGTCTTCTGACCAAATGCGATAATACGATTGAAGAACTTCGTAACTTACCACTTCCATTGCAGTCTCACTTCTAAGCTTCCCTGTGCAATTAAAACGAAACTCAACCACCAGACCTTTAGTGATTGGTCTGTGGGTAGACTTCACCAGGAGGCTAACGTTGTTAGACTGAAAAGTAGTCGTTGTGAGGCTACTGGATAAAGAGAGAACCGAAAGGGGAGCAGGAGGGAGGGGGGAGGAGGGATAACAAAGAGAACTTACCTTTTAGCAACTTCCAGATTTTCTGTTTCATTTGAACATTTGTTGTTTCTTCTCACTACATCAATAGAAAAGTTCTTGATCTTTGTTCCATCGCCAAGAATATTCAAAAATAGCAAAACAAGACTATGAAGTGTAGTAGAGGAAGAGAGCCATCTTATCCACGGTTGCATCAACAATTACATGGAGATGAGAGCACTCCAGTTTAAACTAATATCTTGACTTGAATAATCAGCAGAAGCCTTGGCCCCCATTATTCTACACTCTACATCAATTCCCCTGAATATGTTTTTGCTACCAACTCAAAAGTGATAGAGTCTAAAGAATCACTTTAGATGGTGGTTTGCCAACCCATGAGGCTTTTCTTTGAGTTCGAAGAAATGGCACGAGCTCGATCCTCATGAAATTGATGTCAACTGAGTTGATTTAATTGGAAATGATGTTAGGGTTGAAAGAGAGCTTGATTGCATCAAATGAATCAGGAGGGAGAAGGGGAAAGTGGTGATGTAAGAAGAATGTGGTTAGCTGGGTCATAGTCTTAGGTTAATTCCATTTTTTACCACCACTTGTATTAAAACTCTATAAGTGGAAGTCTTCCCCTCATGTATGGACAAATACTGAATTATCTTTTGTTCGAAGAGTTCTCGTAGATTTTCTAGAAAGATCTCCTTGCTTTTGTTCAATTCATTCATTGTGTGGTGGGGAAGGGGAGAGATACTTCCTTTTGGGAAGACCATTGGATGGGGGAGAGATACTTACTTTTGGGAAGACCATTGGATGGGGGAGAGACCTCTCTGTTTCTTATTCCCTCTTTCGTATCATTTTCTTGATCACAAACACTGTTTTGTTGCTGATATTCTCGTGTGGTCTAGGAGCTCGTATTCCCTCTCTTTTGGGTTCTGTTGTGCTTTTTCCTATAGGGAAACAATAGAGGTACTTGAGGGCCACTCGTTTAGACGTGGGTGAAGTGGTTCTCCCCTAGGTCTATCTGTTTTCTTGTGCTGTGGAGGATTGAGATTCCTAGGAAAGTTAAGTTCTTTAGTTGGCAAGTTTTACACGACCGTAAAAAGAAAAAAAAACAGGATGGATAGGCTTAAGAGGAAGATGCTCTCGCTTGTAGGTCCTTTCTTGTTGCATTCTTTGTAGAAAAGGGAGGGAGATCTGGACCACATTCTGGGCATTGTGAGTTTTCCAGCTTGGTTTGGAACTCTTTGTTTTAGACATTTGGCGTTAGGGGGACTTGACATAGAGATGTGTGTGCGTTGCTTGAGGAGTTCCTTCTCAACCCTGACCAGTGAGAAGGGCACTTCCTTTGGGTCATGGGGGTGTGTTCTATTTTATGGGTGGTGTGGGGTGAGCAGAACAATGGGGTTTTTAGGGGTGGGGAGAGGGTCCCCAGTGAGATTTGGTCCCTTGTACGTTATCATGTTTCTTTGTGGGCCTTGAATTCGAAGGAATTTTGTAATTATTCTATAGGTGTTATTTTGCATAGTTGGGTCCCTTTTTCTAGAGGGTTCCCTTCCTTTTAGTGGGCTGGCTTTTGGTTAGCCTCCTATTCTCTCTTTTTTTTTCCTCATTGAAATTGGTTTTATCATCATATAAACAAAAAATACTCACCCTCAAAGTCAAGTTTATTTATTTATTTTGAAACGGAGACAAATCTTTTTTATTAATATGCACTCAAAGTACAAGAGAGTTATACAAAGAGAGTAATACAAAGTCAAGTTTATTTGTACTCTGCTTATATTTGGAAAGTTGTTAAAGATTCAATGAAACTCCTCTAAAAATAACTCATTGTAGGTATAAAATCGATTGACCATACACTTCACTACTAAAATGGCTATCCTTCACGTATTATATGAATATTTACTATATGAATCCTGCGCAATATAGACATTGGCTCCCTTTTTTTTTTGTTTTATTAATTTGTTTTTGTTTATTATAATCATAATGAACTTAGGTGAGCCCTAATATCTTTCCATCTTTACATTTACACTAGAGTTTTTTCACAATCTTTTGGTTCATAATTTTGTCGACCCTTTGATTGGGTTTGAGTTGTTTGACTTTTTTTGCTAGTTTCTTGTTTGTAGGTTTGGAATCTTTGTAGTTTTAATGTAATTTATTTATTAGCATTGTGTTAGATACCTACATTTGTATACATGGGTTTATATTGTATAAGGGTAATTAGATTAGTATAGGGTTAGGGGTATAAGGGTAATTAGATACTTAGGAAGTTACTAGTAGTTATTGTGTAAGTGTGGTTACTAGTAGCTATTATGTGTGGTTACTAGGGTGGTTACATCTTGTTATAAATGGAGGGAGGGTAAGTGAGAGAGAGAGGTTATTATGTGGAGTGATTTAGGGCTTGGGTGAGAGTACTCAAGAGGGAGGTTCCAAGTGCCTTATACTTGGGTTTATCTTGTATTTTCTTATAGTTCATTATAATAAATTAATATCTTGTTCTTGTTAGCAACTTTCTAACACATTGTTAATTTTGCCAATAGCTCATATCTCCCTTTGTAATTAGATCTTTTAATGAGTATTAATAATTGCTAGGCTCTTCTTTATTAGTTTTGTGGGTGGGGGTTTCCTCAACCCTTTCCTCTTAGATGGTCCTTCTTGGCTTTTTTTGTTGAATATACATATGCTTTTCTTATTAGAAAAAGAGATTTACTTATGATGTTAGACATCAGTCTCTGATTATTACCTAATATGAGTTACTATTGCTCTTTAGGTCTTCCAATGCGTAAATGCAACTTGTGGTTATTTTTATCATCCTAAATGTATTTCAAGATTGCTTCATCCGGAGAATAAAGTTGCCGCTGGAGACCTTGAGAAGAAGATTGCATCTGGAGAATCTTTCTCATGCCCTGTGCATAAGTGCTCTGTTTGTGCGCTCGGCGAAAATAAGAAAATATGGGAACTACAGTTTGCTGTTTGTCGACGGTGTCCAAAATCATACCACAGGAAATGCTTACCAAGGTATCCTTTGAATTTCTATATAGTGAATCAGAGTGTAATTTTTTAAGTTCTGGTGCTTAATTGGTTAAAGAATGCATTGTTTTTGTTAGGAAAATCACTTTTGAAGGTTCTGAGGATGGTGAAACCCCGACCAGGGCATGGGAAAAGCTATTACCTAATCGCATTTTGATATATTGCTTGTAAGATTGCTGTGTCAGCTGTTACTACTATTTCCTTTAATCAGTATTGGCCTATTAATGTTTTTTTTTCATTTAATTTGACCAGGGACCACGAGATTGATGAAGAAATTGAGACTCCTGCTAGAGACCATATAAAATTTCCTGGTCTTGAAGAGAGTAGGCTTCCCATTCAGAAAAGGAAACTTCCTATCAGTGATACAAGACGAGGGAAGACGATAGTTTTTCGTGGGAGTAGGGAGAATGTTGTATCAAAGAAGGGATCTATGCCAGATGACCTTCAGGGAAAATCTGCTGCAAAAGTATCCAAATCATTTGAGAGGTCCTCATCTGATGGGAAGCTTCTTGGTAAAGTGACTGCGAAATCATTGTGGAGTTCTGAGTCTAAAAATGTGAAATTGGTAACATTTCAAGAAACTGTTTGAATCAAAAAGGAGAATCTGTCCTCATGGACATTGATAAGACGATCAAAGTGAAAAAATCCTCCTTAGTTGGCAAGTCTGCCATACCAACCAAGAGATTTGATCCAAGTAAGATTTACAAGGAGGATAGAAGTGGGATGCTCCTATTAGATGCCAATTCGGAGAGGAGGTAACTGCCATTTGTACTTCACATTTGGTTTTGATGCCCTCACCCTTAAAAAATGAATTAAGGAATGACAACAGTTATAAACTTCCCTAAAGTGCACGCTTGCATGTTTGGTAAAGTGGATTTGTTTCTAAAATATTCTTTCTTTTAACCTAGGTTAATGGACATGATGAAAAATGTTGCATCGTCAATTACTTTGGAAGACGTAATTAAGAAGCACAAAGTCCCATCTACTCATGCATATTCTTTAAAACATGTAGTGGACAAGACAATTAAGATGGGGAAGTTGGAAGGGTCAGTTGTGGTAAGAAAATTATTAACTTTTGTATCCTTAAAGTGATCTCGTGGTTTCTTATCCCTTAATGGTCTACTGTTTTGGTTGTTAGGCTGTTCGAGCTGCTCTGCGCAAGCTTGAGGAAGGATGTTGCATTGAGGATGCAGAAGCTGTTTGTGAGCCTGAAGTTCTTAACCACATATTTAAGTGGAAGGTGCTTACAATTTCTTATTGCACTGTTCTAAAGAAATTTCTTAGGCTTTTATTTGCTCAGCTGCTTTGACGAAATTTTTGACAAAGCATGGTCTTATACTGACTAATATTTTGTGTTTTCGAAGTTTTGAACTATTTTGTGCTTTCATCTTAGACATTCGGCCCCTGCTCTCTATTTTCCTGTTTACATCTTTTTCCTTATGCTGAATCATTTGGTGGCAGATGCCTTTTCTCGTTTTAGTAGCTCTAGGATATTGTTGGGATTCTGTCATTTGTTGTTTGATAGAGAAGCAACTGACATAGTGGCTCTTGTATCCTCGAACGAGACATTTGATATTAATACGAAGGAGAAGGATTGTTTCTCTTTTGGAGCTTGAATCCTTCTAAAAGTATTTCTTGTAGTTCCCTCTTTTGGAGCTTTTGTGAAAATTTTAAGAATGTAGTTCCCTCTTTTAGAGATTTTGTAAAATTTTTCTAGAAGACTTAGCACTTCTGTTTGTGGTAAGTCAATCATGGAAGACTTCTACAGATATTTCTTTTAAAAAGGAGACAGCCTCTTTATTAATATTAATATAATAATAATGAGACAAAAGCTCATAATACAAAAGAATTATACAATGAGCATGTAAGCATGGATCGGGGGTGCACCTGGACATCTCAACTAGGTTGACACCCCCTTAACACCCTCATCATATCCAACCAAGCTAAAACCCGTAACAAAGGAGTAATGGCTAAAGGCAAAACAAACACAAAAGAAGTACAGGGAAATACAAATACAAATACAAGACTAAACATCCTTCTAAATAAAAGGCGACCAAAAACTTGCACCAAGACAAACTCGAGATCATAGGAGGAAGAACACTATGAGGAGGCTGAAAAGAGGAAGACTTTTACAGATTAGATTGGTTTTTAGAAAGATGATCCTTTTTGTAGGGCTGCTTTTTCACATTCTGTATTGGTGGGCAGAAAAAAGACTTCAATCATATCTTTTTGAATCATGACTTTGTTTGGTTAGTTTGGAGTTGTTTCTATGAGGTGTTTGACTTTCCTTTTGCTAGACACATGCTGTGTTTTAGAAAGCCTCCTAGGCGCATGCATAGTGCCTCGCCTTGCACACAAGTGCATCAGATGTGGTGCTTTCAGTGAAGCCCTACGGCCCAAAGTCCTAGGCATTGGGGTTTTTTTTTCATTATTTTAAAAAAGTAATTATTAGGGTTTTTTCCTTCCATATTAATTATAAATAATAAAATTTGCTTGGCCTAAATGGAATATTTTTTTTTCCTATGGTTACTTTTATTTTTTTCTTTTATATTCCAATTCAACTATCCTCTTTTTTATCTTGTATTTTTATATTATCTTGTATTATATATAGAGAGACTGCACCTTAAAAAAAAAACCCACATTTTTTTTCCGCCTTGCACTTAAGCCCTAAAAGACTATTGTGCTTTATTATGCCTTGAGCATTGAAAAACATTAGACACAGAGATCACGGAGATGATTGAGGAGTTTCTTCTTCATCTGTCCTCTAGGTTGTAATTTATTTGACTGGAGTTTCTTTCTTTAATTGGATTCACTTGTGTGAGCTTTGATTTTTTTGGTCTTTCCTTATATAATTATTTTTTTTCTCAATGTAAGTCTTGTTCTTTTTTCTTGGTCTTCAATGAATTTTTGTGTATTTGAATTAAATGTGTTAGCATCGTTGAATTCTTTGTTTTCTTTGAACAATCACTTTTAACTGACTTTGTGAATTCCTTTACTGTAGAGCAAACTCAGAGTATATCTTGCACCATTTCTGTATGGCATGCGCTACTCCTCCTTTGGTCGTCATTTTACAAAAGTTGAGAAACTTGTGGAGGTATACTTGTTTTTGCAGCAATGTTTTTCTTCGATTTAAGAGTACTTTGGTTGTCTTATCTTTTTAATTATGGAAGCATGGTCATGATATGTTATACTGGGTACTTCAAGGAACTTGTTTGGTGACAACAAGATTGTATTGGGGGCAAAGTATCAAAAATCCATTGTCGAAGCATGATGTGTACTACTGCACATCGGGACTCCCAACGATAAGCCAGAATTCAAGTAGTACAACCTTAATTGAACTTGGAGATTTAAGACATATGAGAAATCCAAACTTCTCTCTTTTATGTACGTTCATTAAATAAACATAAAACTGCTCTAAGTTCTCTCTCTCCTCCTCTCCTCTCCCCTCCCTCCACCCCACTCCTTCCGATCTCCCCTCTCCGACAGCCAGGTTTTTTAAGCAGTCCTCTCTGTTAAGTCTCAGAGATCACCATGGAGGTGGTTAGCTGGAAAATTGACCAGTCACACTATTGCATTTGACATGAAGGAGATTGTTGCTTCATTGAAGATGTAGAAGCCGGCAGAAGCATCTCTCTATCCGTTTGCCAACTTAGATGGATCTGGTCAGCATTAACTGATCTTATCATTTTCCGGTAGGTTGACACTTCAGGAAATTTGGGGATGTCGACAAAGGCAGATTGAGAATTTCAAAGTTTCAAGCTAAGTTGGAATGGATACTGAGCTGTGATCATTGGCCATATTCAGGGGGCTCTTCAATATCAGAGTGTGCTTAGGTAGTGAGAAGCAAGACTGGAAGTTGTTTTGCTCAATGCTAGATAAGTTTGTCGAAAAACTGGATTATGCTAGATGGTTTTCTAATAATTCCCTCAAGATTCCTCCTTCGAATTTGAATAGGAAACTAAGTTATGTTGAATTGGCAAAATCAAGTCTTTCCAGTTCCCCTGTTCCAAGACCTATATTTAAGGTAATTGACCAGACTCCTAGTAAAAAAAGCAAGGCTCAAAAGTTAGTCCATCTTCCCCCTTCAAAACAGAAGGATTTGCTGATTAAGAATCTTGAAGTTGTGAAAGTCAATTTTGAAAATTTATGGACTATAACAAAGTTATTTGCCTCAGATGACTGGAAACTGATCCGTAAGGTTGGAAGCTTTTTTCCAATAAAATATTGTTACAAATCCTTTATACGATGAGAATGCCCTCATTAGCATTGACCGAGGATCAATTTTAGATCTCATCCATGAGGAAGGAAAATGGCAAGCCTGGGGGAATTTTCTCAAATTTGAAAGCTGGTTTAAATTTAAACACAGCCGGCCACTCGTCCAAAAAGGGAATGGCGGTTGGCTAAAAATTAAAAAACTTCCCTGGGATTATTGGTGTAGGAGTACCTTTGAGGTCATTGGGGATCATTTTGGAGGTCTCTTAGATATAGCCTCCGAAAGTCTAAATTTAATTAATGTTAGTGAAGTTCGGATTCAAGTTAAGAAGAATTCTTGTGGTTTTGTGCCATCCACGATTGAAGTCACTGATCTAAGGAGGGGAAATATATATCTTCATTTTGGAGATTATGAATTCCTAAACCATAATATTCCCCTCAGAGCTGAAGAGTCCTCTTTTAATCTTTAAATGAAAGGAATAAAGGAAAAGGGGCCCACTTCAATAAATCTTTGAGTTATAACGATTTTAGCCCAAGAATTTCGGAGGACCTTAGCAAATTTATTGCAAAAAAGCGTTACAAAATGTTTCTGTTTTTAATATTCCAGTAGCCAAAGAGTCCTCTTTTGAGTCTTTAAATGAAAGGAATAAAAGAATAGGGGCCCACTTCAATAAATCTTTGAGTTATAACGAATTTAGCCCAAGCATTTTGGAGGAAAACCCATCAGACTTATTGCAAAAAAACGTTACAAAACGTCTGATTCTTTTCTTTTTGTTCGAACAGGGGCCAACTTTCTTCAAAAGTGGGTATTTTCAATCGTTCCAAGTGTGCCAAAGACAGCAATTCCTCACATATTCCAAAAATTCTTAAGCACTATATCGCGCAAACCTCCTTCAACAATGTGTGGGCTGCCTTGCTAAAATCTGAATTAAATGGGGTTTGTGACCTTAAAATCCCCCCTTTGGACTGTTTTCGGAATAACACCATCAAGCATTCAGTTTCTGCCAATAACCCAGATCTTTTGGAAGTTTACAGCTTTAAAATCCAGGTCCCTGAGAGTTTTTACAGGTCAGTAAATAGCACTTCTCCTTCAAAGTGTCTCAACATTTCAAATTCCTCCACCTCCACTGCAAAAACATCTTGTCAGCAAGGCTCCCCATGCAAAGCTGAATTAACTCCTAAAGACCAGCCGAAAATTTTCTCACCTATCAGTGTTAGTAGTGAAGAATAAGTTGCTCTTAGTGAAGTTGACCCTAAATTAGATTAAAAAATTGAAGGGACGGACTTAAATGTTTTGTTTAATGAGGAGGGTTTTGTCACAAATAATTTTCGTCCAGATTTGCCTAAAGAGTTGATGTCAATAGTCAGTGATTGTGGAATTATTGTGGTCTAATTTAGAAGTGCAGCCATCCCTATCCTTCTCTCCGCCATAATGAAGATTGTCTCATGGGTCACTAGGGGCATAAATGATTCCTCTTAATGTGCAGCACTAAAAAATTCATCATAATCTGCAATCCAGATGTGTTCATGATTCAAGAGTCTAAGAAAGATAGTTTGAATTCTGTTTTCATAAAATCACTGTGGAGGTCCAAGGTTATTGGCTAGAATTTGTGGCATCTGTTGCGCCATCTGGGGGAATTCTTGTCACATTTTCTTGGCTGGGAAAGGATTTTCTTTCTAGTGAGACCCTTTATCACATTTTTTTTTGTTTTGTCCCGTCTCTTATTTTGGCTAGGAAAGGATTTTGTCCTTGTTCAATTTAGTTTGGACTTTTGATCGCTCTCTAGGCGCTAATGTGGTTCAGCTGCTGTCGAGTCTGTTTTTTCCCAAAAATCTCGCATCATTTGGATAACTTTGTTAAAAGCTTTATTTTCAGAATTATGGTTTGAGTGGAATCAACATTTCTTCCATGATAAAGCAAAGTCAAAGAGCAGAAATTATGTGTGCAGTAGATCTTAGTGTTGCAGCTTGGTGTTCATTAAAAAATGAGTCTGCTAATTTTTCCATTCAAGATATTTACCTCAATTGGAATGCCTTTCTTAATCGAGCCTAACCATTGCCGGTTCATTTTCTCTCCATTTGCAGTTCTTACTGTCTGAAGTTTGAAGCTTTGAAGTCTTGACCTTGTTTAATTTTATTTTGAGATTGTAATTGTTTTTTGGGGTTTCTTTTAATTTTCTGTTTTTTTTTCTGGACCTGGTAATTGGCTGTTTGTTTGTTTTGTTTTGCTTTGATATTTACTCGATAGAACACCAAGTAGTGTGTTCTACTAGTTTATTTATCAGCCAAACTTTTACAGAAAACAGAACTAACACAGAGTCTTGAAAACAAAGTACAACACAAGAACTAATACAAAGTTCAACATAAAACAACAAAACAGTAAAGGAGTTCACGATAATGGAAATAACTTGCTACAGACTACAGAAACTGAACACTTTCTGCATTCCCTGCTCTCCAGGAAATTACAGCCCTCCACTTCCAGAAACTGACTAACCACCCCTCTCTTCCCTTCCTTCTTTCCCTTTTAACTCTCTCCCATGTAATTAACCATGGTCCCCACCAAGGTGGTTTCCACTTCTTTCTCCATTTCCCTTCTCTTGTTCACGTGCAACTGCCTCCTTTTTCCTCCAGCTATATTGTAAAATAATTGGTGGTCTATCATCACTTTTTCGGGATATGATGATTGACGCTATGGGGGTGTCGACCTAGTTGATATGTCCCCTTTCTATTTCTTCTTTATTGCTCTCTTTGTATAATTTTCTTGTACTTAGGGTTCTTATTAATAAAGAAGTTTTGTCTCCGTTTCAAAAAAACATGAAACTGCTCTCTCTCAGCAGTGTTTTCAAAGCGCAAGGGGCACCTCAAGGTGAGAGGCGACATAAAGGCAATGCCTGAGCGAAGCGAGGTGCAATGAATGAATAAATAAATAAATAATATATGAGGTAGAACATAAGTTTATAGACAAATGTCAAAGCCTCAAAGATTAATAATAGTTCTGTAATCAAGAAAAATGAACAAAATCGATTGTATAATTCTCTTGTACTTTCAGTTTGAGTTCTATTTAATAAAGAAGTTTGTCTCCATTTCAAAAAATAAAAAATAAAAATGAACAGAACTCTATAAGTACAAGTTTAAAACACCATCAAATATCAAATTCATCAACATCCCCATCTAACTCTATGGTTTCGTCCATTGCTCCTCGGCCATTGTTCTCCTTGATGTCTAATTCATCTAACTCTATGGTTTCGTCCATTGCTCCTCGGCCATTGTTCTCCTTGATGTCTAATTCCTCTTCATCGTCGTCCTCATCTTCATTACTAACTACTTGTATAGTTGGTGCTTGCTTTTGAACTCTAGAAGTGGAGGGAGAGGTAGTTGACTTTCCTTTTGATCTAGTGTACATGAGGGGTTCTCTAACGCCGCTAGCACGAGCTACATCTCCCCATGTGAGGTCGTTGTCATAAAAAACTAGCTCATTGTCAACTTCAGCTTCATCATTTTCTTCATCCAATGTTTCGACCAACCATTCATTACTCTCGTCGATATGATTTAAAGAGATTGGATCAAGTTGATCCTTTAGATTTTTTTTGAAAAGGAAACAACCTCATTTATTAATAAATGAACAATGAAACTAAATCTTATAGTATAAGAGGATTATACGATGAGCATTCAAACCAAGGATAAGGATGTGCATTTGAGCATCCCAGCTAAGTTGACACCCTCTTAGTATCCTTATCATATCCTACATAATAAAAAGATAGAACAACTAATAACGTCCAAGTGCAGGACTAACCACAACCAATACAACTCAAAAAGGACATAAGAAACAACTTCTAACCAGACTAGGAATTAAAAATACAGCCAGACAAAGAAAGATTCTGAAACGGTTGGAAACACCAGAGGCTGTGAGCCAAATCTGAATCATCAACAAGGAGGAAAGTTAAAAGGGCTGCCAGTTTAGTAAGATATATTGCATAGAGAAGTCTTTAAATTGTTTTCGTAGAGAGCATCACAAAGAGGCATTCAGACGTGCGCACTCGTATCTATTGAACCAAGAGGAGGCTTTATTGTGGAAGACTCGCAGATTTCTCTCAAACCACAGTTCCAACAAAATTTCCTTGACGGTATTGCACCAAAGCAAGGAGGCATTTTTTCATCATAACCGGACCAAGAAGTAACTGTCTAACATTATTCTTGCATTCTTTATCAAGGTCTCAGCTGAGATTAAAGGTGTGAAAGAGTTTACTCCTACACTTGGCAGCATATACACATTCAAACAAGTGCTGGAGTTCCGCATGAAATTTGAGATAGAATGGGCATATATGTGGCGAAATATAATGAGTGGGTAACTTCTTTTGCATAATGGATGCACAAATTGAACTCCTGAACAACATAATCGATAGAGTTATACTTACCCTCGGGCTTTTAGATTTCTGAAGGCTTTTTTCCAACTGTAGGTCCATCGGAGTGGCAGGAGACAAGTGCTTCGATAATGACTTTACTGAAAAAACCCCATTAGTTTCCATTAACCAGATTCTTTTATTCTCAATATTGGATAATCTTGTCCTTTCCAAGGAGCCCAGGAGAAGTTGAAAATTAGAGATTTCAAGCTCCTAACAATCTTCTGAAATCAAGAAACCCAGAGGAAGTGGAGGCGTTCCAATGTTCTACAACCGAGCCTTTTGGATTAAGGGCAATTCTGTACAGCTTGGGAGTGTGGTCTTCAAAGCAATTCTATCCATTCATGGATCCAACCAAAACAAAATTTTGTCACCCTTTCCAACTTTAAAAGCTGCCACACTATCTAGAAATATTTATCCAAGGGCTTCTTAAACTTGAATTTTCTTTGCCACTTGTGTGCCACTGGAAGAGGCTACTCCCGTGAATACTACAAACCACCTTATACCATAGAGAGTTTTGTTCTGCCATGAACCTCCACCTCCACTTGGCAAGAAGAGTAATGTTTCTAAATTTCAGCTTGTCCAGCCCAAGGCCCCCATCTCCTTGGGGTTTGGAAACTAATTCCCATTTCACTAGGTGGTTCAACTTGCTACCGTTGTTCCCTTCTCAAAAGAAGTTCCTCCATGGTTCTTTCAATGGAATTAGAGATTTTTTTGGCATGAGGAATGTTTAGCAATTCCTCATGGATGCCGCTAAGGAGATCTTACTTTCCCCAATATTAATTCCGCATATAGATGACTTTTCCCAATTTATCTTTTGCCCATAACACTAAAATATTTCAAGCGTCTTTTTAACGTTTTCATGAATAACTTCATCAAACTTGGAAAATATTAAGGTGTTGTCTGCAAATTGAAGGAGGGGAACATGAACATTGTTCTTTCCTACCATGAAACCTTCATACAAACCGTTCAAGTGTAGATTTGAGATGAAACTACTAAGCACTTCGCTAACCAGAAGAAAAGAAAGAGGGAAAGGGGATCCCCTTGCTTTAACCCTCTTGAGGCTTGAATTCTTCCTCTGGGCCTCCCATTGACGAATTCTGAATACTTAGGGTTTTTAACACAATCCATGATCAATCCAGCACACAAGCAGCAGAGACAGCGGAGTTTGAAGGCGTTTTCGGAGGCAGTGTCTGTTCCTAACAGAGAAAACTAGGGTTTTCACGACTATGTCTTGCTTGGATATACAGCAAGTTCTCAATGATTACAAAACCAAAGACCCACTCACCATCACTACTCTCAAGCTCAATCAAAAGGCTCTTTCTGATATAAATGGTTTGTCCCTTTTCAAAAACTTGGAGAAGCTTGATTTGACATTCAACAATCTCACATCGCTTCAGGGGTTGGAGTCATGCACCAATTTGAAGTGGCTCTCAGTTGTACAAAACAAACTTGATAACTTAAAAGGAATTGAAGGGCTTTCTAGACTTAATGTATTAAATGCGGGAAAGAATAAGCTTCGGTCAATGGACGAAATTAGACCCCTTGTTGGCTTTTGTGCTTTGATTTTGAATGACAATGAGATTGCTTCTATTTGCAAGCTTGATCAGATGAAGAACCTGAATACTCTGGTTCTTTCTAGAAATCCAATCCACAGTATTGGAGATTCTCTGTTGAAAGTGAATTCAATGAAAAAGCTATCCCTTTCTAACTGCAAACATCAATCTATTGAATCCCTCAAGTTTTGTATCGAACTTAAAGAGCTTAGACTTGCTCACAATGAAATCAGGATGCTCCCCAATGCTTTGGCTCATAACAAGAAGTTGTTGAATTTGGATTTGGGAAATAATGTCATCATGAGATGGTCAGATTTAAAGGTATTGAGTTCATTAGGCTATCTGAGGAATATTTATGTTCGAGGGAATCCTATTGCTGAAAGTGCTAAGTTAGATAAAAAGATTTGTCGACTGGTTCCAGGCTTGCGTGTATTGAATGCGAGATCAATTGATAAATGCATTCAGAATGAGAATGATAATGGGAGTGATAAAGAAGACGACACTCCAATCAGGAGCCTAGATCGTCAAAAAGAGAAAAAGGATAGAAAACTGAATGGGAATGTTGAAACACACCCGTCTGTTCAAGGCACTGATGGCAAACTTGATCATACTAATGGTGCTGATGTGGACAGGAAGTTGGAACGCAAAAAACGTAAGATGGATAAGGTCACCAGGGAGGAGAAAGTAATTCCATCTCTTGACAATAAGATAAATCTCGGTACCAATGATATTGATAAGGAAAAGAAGACTTCAAAGCAGAAAAGAACAAAAAGCAATAAGGAGCCATCTTTGCCAATACACAAGGAGACACTTACCAAGATTGAAAACCATAAGAAGAAAGCAAAGAAGGAAGGGGAAAGGCAGATTGGTGTTATTGACGACGCTGAAGTGCCATTTGAACAGCTTTTCGGAGATGATCTTATTGAAGACATGGATGCTGTTCTCCAAAAGGTTGGTGAGAAAGAAGTAGAGGAGATGAATTTAAAGCCTAACTTGGCATCATTTTCAGCTAATAGAAAGGAATCTAAAAGCCAAGATCGAGTTGGAAGGTTACAAATATCCCCAATAGTTGAAATTGGAATGGACGGAATATCAACATGGGGGGATGAGTAATTGCAATGCAAAGGCATTCAGTTACTTAGGAAAATTTGGATCAATCATGGCAGCACCGTGGTCGGACAGGTGTGGAATGCAGTAATAGAAAAAGAGAATGGGTTTTAGAAACTCATTTCAGTTGTTGGTCTTGCAATGAGCTATGAAGCGTCTTTTGATTTGGGGGAGTTCATGAGATGGAGGATTTTTACTTTTCTGACTTAAACAAGTGACATGCCAAAAGATTTTGTAGCTTGTTGGTACCTGGGCAAGTTCTAATTTGAAACTTACATATTTCTTCTTCAACAGCCTTAAAATAGTGCATAATTAGAACTGTTAATGCCTAAATTGAAACAGAGGTGTTTGGGGGTATATTATTTCAGTTTTTATATTATTTCTATAATAGAGTTTGCCTTGTGTCTCTTAAAAAAAAAACAACACAATCCATGATCGAAGAGATGATCCATCAATGATTGAAATTTTTCTGCTTCAAAATTCTTTCCAAGAAACCCCAATCAACTCGATCAAATGCCTCTCCAAGGTCCAGTTTGTAATCCATCCTTGCTTTTTTTGGACCTATAATACTCCACAACTTTATTTGCAATAAGTACAGGATCCAGAATTTGGCGGCCATCCAAAAAGGCACTTTGAGTGAGAGCTCTAATACTGGGCATAATTATCTTCATTCTTTCAGCAAGCACTTTTGCAATCAATTTGTACAGCAAAGTAGTGAAACTTATGGGCCGGAAATCAATTACCTTTACTGCATCTTCCTTTTTCTTGATCAAGCAAATAAATTTCTCCTTTACATGCATTTAGTTTCCCAGTCCCATAAAACTCATTGAATAATTTACAAAGATTTTCCTTGAGGAGATCCCAAAATTTGATGAAGAATTCTACTGTGAAGCTATCCGGACCTGGAGCCTCTGTTTCTTCCCATTGATTTTAATGCTGCCCTGATCTCCACCAAACTAAATTTTGAAATAAGCCTTTTATTTTGATCTGCTGAAACTACAGACCAATAAAAAACGGAGGTGTGAGGAGATTTCTCATAGAGGGTGCTGTAGAAATCAAGTATTAAATGCTCAATTTCAAAGAATAAAGTGGTTGGGTTTCCTTGATTATTAACAAGCTTCGGAATTAGACTTCTTTTTTTTTTTTTTCTCCCCCGATGAGAACGATGGAAGAAACTCATATTTTTGTTCCCCAATTTCAGCCAAGTCAACTTAGTTTTCTGGATTATATCTCTTTCCTCCCTTCTACAAAGAGCTAGAAGATCCACTCTCTTATTAACAATAAGTGATCCACTGTGCACGTATCCGGTTGATCATATTTTTTCTCTTCTAGTGCGATGGCTTTTAATAAGGTTTCTTCATGACTTTTCTGTTTTCTTTCATAATCTGAATGCCATGATTTGAGTTGACCCTTAATGTTTTGGAGTTGAGTTGATAAGGCAAAGCCCATCCAGCCCGGAGGAGTGCTTGTGGTTAATGAATTTTCAATAAATTGGCAGCAATGCTTGTCTAGCAACCAGCTGTTGCAAAATCGAAAAGGGGAAGGCTCCCACTCGAATGCCCCTGCTTCTAATAAAAAAGGGAAGTGGTTTGAGGAGATCCTTACTTGACGAGTTACACGTGTGTTCGCAAAAGCCTTGTCCCGGTCAAAAGTAACTAAAAATCTGTCAAGCAATGATCTCAAAACTACTCTTCCTTCTCTTGACCATGTTAATTTTCTGTTCAGTAAAATAACTTCAATGAGTTTCCATTCTTCAATGAATTTATTGAATTTCCTCATTCATGCCACAAGTCATTCTACTTGCTGGAAATCGCTCCCCTTTGATTTGGTCATATTAAAATCCCCTCCCAAACACCAAGCTTCTATACAATAACCAATGAGGGAGAGCAGCTCTGACCAAATGAATTTTCTCTCTGTAATCAGTAGGTCCATAAATATTGGTTACCCAACACAACTTATTGCACATTGTTCTGCATTTAACTGACAGTGAGTGGCCCCTTTCAATACTTCAATAAAAGAAAATTTACTTTCATCTCACTTGGTTAACATTCTTCCTGATTTTCCATGAGCTTCAAGAAAGATCCATCCAGTTCCTTTTGATCTCCAAGTGGATTGAAAACAAAGTATTGACCCATTCCAATCTTGAAAGAAATATGGGAAAAAGGAAGATGACAATAGGCAGTAGCTTATAATCCTTTTCCGTGGGATATATGAGGAAGACTTGACACTGAGAATAGGCTTTTGGTTGGAAATGTGAGGAGCTATAATAAGCTGTGAGCACCTTCCACCCAACAGAGAACTTTTGCTTGTAATATCTTTGAATCCACTTGGTCAAAAGGGCCTTAGTATCTCTCCACCTGGCTGCTGTTAGCTTGCACTGCTATTTGGATTCTTGGTTGTGGCCTCTTGATCCTACTTCTGGTTTTACTGTTAGATCCCTTATAGCTGACTTAGTGGGCACGGTTGATCCATTATTGTCTGATTTTTGTTCTGTGATTTGGAAAGATAGATTTTCCTAAAACGATGAAAATTTTTCTTTAAGATCTTAGTTGGGGTGCCATCAATACTGCTGATTGTCTTCCACGTTGCATGCTTTATATGTCTATTTCTCCTTCTTGGTGTCACATGTGTTGCTGCTACGCTGAATCTTCGATCCATTTGTTTTTCCATTTTCCTCTTGCTGCCAATTTTTGGGATATTCTTTTTAGGCTTTTTGATGGTCTTATACGTGTCTTAATAACATTTTGGACACATTGGCTTCTCTTCTGGTGGGTCAACCCTTTGGTGGTACAAAGATGACACTTTGGTTGACATGCGGCGTTCTTTTGGTATCTGTGGGGTGAAAGGAATAAGTGGCTTTTTCATGATTCTTCTTCCTTGTTCAAATATTTTATGGAATTTGTTCTGTCTATTTCTTTTCCTTGGTGTAAAGCTAAGCCCCCCCTCTCTCTATAGATAATCTATTTTAGTTAACAATTGGACATCCTTCTCTTCTATAAGTTCCTTTAGGTGTTTGGGGTTTTCCCCAGATTTCATTTATAAATGAAATGTTTTTTTTACAATTGGACTTCTCTTCTGTACTGGGTATCACCCGAACCCCCTTGCAAAATTAGTTTCTTCACATTATCCCTCTTCACAAAGTGGGAGGAGGCATTTATGAATATTTCTAAAGTGAATACTTCTTTGATGTCCTGACTTATTAAAAGTGTATTGAATTTTCAGATCGCAAAGAACATGGAAGTGTTTATATGGTCCTGAGATTATAAGAGTCTTAATAATCAGGATAGGCTTCAGAATTTGATGAGGTTTAACCTTTTTGCCTGTTCATATGCAGTTTGTATATGGAAAAGGAGGACAATATTTATCACCTTTTTCCTCATTGCTTCTTTGCTTCCAAGGGAAGAAGCTTTCTGCTTAGTACCTTCAGATTTCCGCTTGTCTTTCTAATTCTAATCATATTGATGACTGGCTTTCTCAAGTGAAGTTGAAGTCCTTTGGGGTATGCTGTCGGGGCATTCCTTTAGTTGCGTTGGCTTGAAAGTAACTTTAAACTTTTTGAAGCTAAGTCTTCTGATATAACTTCTTTTGGTGGAAATTTACAACTCATCTCCTTGTGGTGGGCTCATAGTTATAGCCAATTCTTTTGCAATTATCCAATTTCTTTGCATCACAACAATTGGTCAAATTTTCTGCAATTAGTTTTTTTGGGATGGGGTTCACTTTTCACCGTCCCTAAGCTGTTTCTACTTCGCTTTTGTCTGATGATGTCTCTTATAAAACATCAATGTGTGATAGCAGAAGGAAATTGTTAGCAGCCGGTCTTTTTTGCTGTCCAGACATATGGACGTGTTTTCTCCATTATTTTTCCTGTTTAATTTTTTCTCGCTCTCATTATTTTTTCCATTTCATAGTCCTTGTAAATACTAAAATGTCTTCTGCAATGCAGATTGTTGATAGGCTTCATTGGTACATAGAGAAAGGCAATACAGTAAGTCCATTATGTTGATTTGTTTGATTTTTATTATATTGAGCAGAATTCGTTATTTATTTTTCTTAGTGCAACATTTTCTTTCAATGCATTTCATTGTTAGGAGGCTATCTGTTACCTTAAATATTCTTTAGATTCATTATGCACTCCACAATCTCACAAAAAGTACAAGCCTCGTATGTTATCCTTTTGAACTCCTATGATTGTGAAAGTTGAGAGATGTTTACAATCATGGAACCACTCGGGGAGGGGGGGGGGGGGTCATCTAACTCTTCTACAAGCAACCCTTTCAAACTCCCCACGTCCTACTTATCCTTATTTACAAAAAGAAAGGTATCGTCTATGATTGCAGGATTGAAAGATTTTAGAATAAAAAATAGAAGCCATGTTAGATATTCTCTTCGAATTGTGCTCAGGGCAGCAAGTTAATTGGGAGAAGTAAGCATTATATGGAGGCAATATTGATGAGGCTACATTGATCTCTACTTCTTCAAGGCTGAATTGGGAGGCTGGTAATTGCCTTTATATATCTTGGCTTACCTCTTGGTGGTTATTCTAAACAGCAGTCTTTTTGGCAGCCTGTTATAGATAAAGTCCATTTGAAACTCGATAAATGGAAAAGGGTATAACTTGTCCAGAGGGGCCGTTTAACTTTTTTTTTTTTTAAGATAAGAAACATTTCATTGATAAAATGAAACAGGGGAAACCCAAACTCCTAAAGGTGATTAAAAAAATATAGCCAATTAGAAAAGAGAAAGGAGAGACTATAGTTCTTAAAAGGGTGCCCATTTTTGTACCAATAAAAAGCAGTAGATAAAATGGTGTCCAAAAAAGAAGTACAAGAGGCAGTAGAGTCCTGAAACAGCCTCCTATTGTGCTCAGTCCATAAAGTCTAGGAGAAGGCACGAACAATAGCCAACCAAATTGTCTTTTTACATCCCACAAAAAGGTGACCCACCAAGAAGTTTTTATTGGAAAGAGAGATCGACCAACCAAAAAGCATCCCAGATGATGTGCCAAAACTGAGTAGCAAAGGAACGGTGCGCAAATTGGTGAGAGGCAGATTCCGCAGCAGTTTGACACACAACATACCAAGTAGGAGAAAAAGACATATACGACATTTGGCGTTGGAGGCAATCAGCAGTATTAATGGCACCGTGACTAAGTTCCCAGAATAATTTAATTTTCTTTGGGTAGTGATCAGACCGAATAATAGAATAAAGATTTCTGGTAGAGGACCCTATTGAACAAGTTAAATCATCAATTAGGGATTTAACAGTAAAAGAAGCAGAGGAATCAATGACCCGTTAAACTTTATGTAATTCAGTTTTGGCCAACCTACCAACTTATAATATGTCCTTATTCCAAATGCCTTTCTTGGTGATACAAGAATTGGAGACTTTTATGTAACTTCTTTTGGGAAGGTCAAAAAGGCAGCAAGCTGAATCCTTTGGTTAAACAGGAGTTAGCTTCGAAAGCTCTAAAAGATGGTGGTCTAGGGATTGGAAATGAAAACAGAAATACAGCTTTATTGTTTAAATGGAGTTGGAGAATCCTTAAGGAGCAGGACTCTTTATGGTGCAAAATTGTTAGAAGTATTCATGGAGTTGATCCAAATCTTTGGTGCACTTCGGGTAAGCTTGGTTTAGGTTTGAGAAGTCCATGGATCAGCATTTCAAGTTGCAAAGTTTAAGCTTGGTAATGGGAGGAATATATTCCTTTGTACAGATTCATGGTGTACTGTCTTCTCCTTTGGATGGTCTACTCCTATTCCCAATGATATTTGGGCCTACTCACTCTAACATATCCTTTTCAATGAATAAAAAGGGATTATGTGGACACATATGATTCATGCTTATGAATTACATAGAAGAAGAGAATGGACTGCTTCTTCAACGATGTTTTTTGTAGTTCTTCCTCCACAGGGATGTTTGTTGTAGCTCTTGATTTCAATCCCCACCCTAAGGTCATTTCAATTATCATGCTACAGTGATGAGCAACAAGTAGATTGACCTTCAACAATACCATTTGCCAATAGGTTTGCCATAATGCTCTAACAATAAAGTTTATCAAGAAATTAAAATTTCAAGATGAGCAACCTTGCTCTGATACCAATTTTTGGATCGGTATGGCAACCCTAGAGGGGTGAATAGGGTTTAAATAAACTTTTTTGACAAATAAAAAGTAAAATCAACTAATTAGATACTTTTTAAATTTAAATAAAGAACTTTGTAAACTTTGTTAAATAACAAGATTGATAAAAATATATGAATGGAAGTATGCAATCAAACTCAACCAATAAGAGTATGTAACTAAAATTAAATTAAAAAAGAATTAGAGAAGATTTAGAGAAGAAGACACCGTAATTTTATAGTGGTTCGGTTAAACTCAACCTACATCCACTTTCCCAAGCACCTCTTGGGATTTTGATTGAAAATCTTCTTTGGACTCTTTCCACGGATTTGAGCCGAACCGATTCTTGCTCCTTTTTTGGGTTCAAGAGCAAACTCGATCCTTTCCACGGGTTAGGATCCAACCGTTACAATATGTTGAAGTTTTTAAATCATACAAAAGAAAACTCTCTAAAAGAGTGAGTATATAATTTGAAGCTCACAAATTTAATCCTCACAATACAATAAGAAGCTCTCAAGAATAAGATGAAAAGAATAAAAATTGGAAGCTTTAGAGAGAATAACAATGTTGGCTTTTTGCTTGAGGATTGTAAAGATGTTGTGATCTTGTGTAAATGTGAAGTATTTAAAAAGAGAGGAAAGATAAATTCAAAATCATTTGGGTCATTAGATATAAGTAAAAGAAAAATGAATGGTTGAGATTTAAACTTAATTAGCCGTTAGACACAATACAAATAATAATATAATAATATGTCTTTTCAAAATACTTTGTTTAAAAAGAAATCAATAAAGCAACTTCACCATCTTTTAAAACAACTAGCCGTTAGACACAAGGAAAAATAATAATATTAAAATCATTTTCTTTTTAAATTCATTTTCTTTATAAAAGCCAATAAAACATAACAAAAAGCCACATTTGTTACTCCTTCATTGCTCCAAGTGGCTTTCTCTAATTGGTTCAAATTGAATGCTTGGTCGCCACGTCACCATCTCGGGTATTTTTCTGTTAACCTTCTTTTAGCAATATTTTCTTCATTTGAACTTCGATTTGGGTGATTCAAGAGGCGTTAGAATCATTTTTCCAAGCTCTACGATATGGTCTATTCAAATTAATAAAATTGTCAATAAAAAAATCAGATTTGTTATCATCAAAACATAAATTAATTGAATAATTAAAATAAATAAATTTGAGATTAAGGGCCAAAAAGCCAACAATCTCCCCTTTTTTATGATGACAAATCATTGAAGAAAAATAACTTGAAACACACATGATCAACAAGTAATTCTATTATCAAGATGTATAACCATAAAGCTCATGTATATATTTCACCACAAAGAACATACTTGAAAACAATTGATAAGAGAACCTTCTTTGTCCTTAATTAATTTTTTTTCTCTAAAAAAATATGCATTATTCAATAGAAACAATTATGCAACAAATTGATAAAAACATATTTTTCTTATACTTCTCCCCCTTTGGAATCATCAAAAACAATACCAATGAAGTTAGCTCTCCCAAAAAACATGAACACATACAAAATGTCTAATTCTCCTCCTATCAATATGCATTACGGTAACAATATCAAGTAAGATATAAAATCAAGATGCATCCCAACGAATAATTCCAAGCTCAAGCCTATTTTTACAAAAGCTTTCTTCACTCAAAGGCTTGGTAAATATATCCGCTAATTGATTATTGGAGCTTACAAACTCAAGAGTAATATGACCATTTTGTACATGCTCTCTAATAAAGTGATGCCTAATATCTATATGCTTAGTTCTAGAATGATGAATAGGATTCTTAGTCAAATTTATGGCACTAGTATTATCACAAAATATAGGCACATTATCAAATTTTAATCCAAAATCACAAAGAGCTTGTTTCATCCAAAGAATTTGTGCACAACAACTAGCAACCGCAATATATTCCGCTTCGGTAGTGGATAAGGCAACCGAATTTTGCTTTTTACTAAACCAAGATACTAAGGAACTACCAAGAAATTGACAAGTCCCACTAGTACTTTTACGGTCAAGTAAACTACCGGCAAAGTCCGCATCGGAATATCCTACCAAATTAAACTCAACATTTCTAGGATACCATAATCCAACATCAATAGTTCCAAGCAAATATTTAAGTATCCTTTTAACGGCATGGAAATGTGATTCTTTAGGACAAGATTGAAATCTAGCACAAAGACATACACTAAACATGATATCGGGTCTACTAGCGGTCAAATAAAGTAAAGATCCGATCATACCTCGATAAGTCTTTATATCCACACACTTACCTTTTTCATCTTTGTCAAGCTTAGTGGTAGTGCTCATAGGAGTTTTTGCAACTTTACCTTCATTGAATTTGAATTTCTTGAGCAAATCCCTTGTGTATTTTTCTTGACTTATGAAGATGCCATCCTTGAGTTGTTTGATTTGAAGGCCAAGGAAGAAACTAAGTTCTCCCATCATACTCATCTCAAACTCATTATGCATACACTTGGAAAATTCTTCACACAAAGATGAATTAGTAGAACCAAATATAATATCATCCACATAAATTTGCACTATAAGCATGTCATTATTTTTAACTTTAATAAATAGAGTATTATCAATTTTTCCCATCTTAAAGTCATTCTCAAGTAAAAACTTGCTAAGTCTATCATACCAAGCTCTTGGAGCTTGTTTTAAGCCATAAAGAGCCTTTTCCAACTTATAAACATGATTAGGTAAATCAAAACTTTCAAAGCCCGGAGGTTGTTCTACGTAAACTTCCTCTACAATATATAACCGTTTAAAAAAGCACTTTTTACATCCATTTGATACAAAATGAAATTTTTATAAGAAGCAAAAGCAAGCAACATTCTAATAGCTTCTAATCTAGCAACCGGTGCAAAAGTCTCTTCATAATCTATACCTTCTTCTTGACAATAACCTTGAGCTACAAGTCTAGCTTTATTTCTAATGATATTTCCATTTTCATCCATCTTATTTCTAAAAACCCATTTTGTTCCGATTATAGATGCATTAGAAGGCCTAGGGACTAATTTCCAAACTTTGTTTCTTTCAAATTGATTTAATTCTTCTTGCATAGCTAAAATCCAAAACTCATCACATTCGGCATCTTTAAAACTTCTAGGTTCAATTTGAGACACAAAAGCAAGATTACTAAATAAATTAAGAGAAGAACGAGTTTTGACACCTTGTTCGGGATTGCCAAGAATTAGATCCTTGGGATGGGATAGAGCATATCTCCACTCTTTAGGCAAGGATGAAGAACCCTCTTCTTTCTTTTCTATGATGTTCACATCTTGCATACTTGGAACAATTTCTTTGCCTTTGTCATTAACAAGTAAATCTCCAAAATCTTTTTCTAAATCATCACTACAAATAGACTCATTAGAAACATTATTCCAAGATTCATCAAATACAACATGAATAGATTCCTCAATAACTAAAGTTTTCTTATTGAAAACTCTATAAGCTTTACTAGTAGAGGAATATCCTAGAAAAATACCAACATCCGTCTTAGAATCAAATTTTCCAAGTTTTTCTTTGTTATTCAAAATAAAACATTTACAACCGAAAACTTTGAAATACCCAATATTTGGAATTTTACCATGCCAAAGTTCATAAGGAGTTTTATCTAAAGAGGGTCTAACTAAAACTCTATTTGAAACATAGCAAGCGGTGTGAACGGCTTCCGTCCAAAAATATTTAGGTAAACCATACTCATTCAACATTGATCTAGCAAATTCTTGCAAAGTACGATTTTTCCTTTCAACTACACCATTTTGCTACTTCCTCTGCTCGAAATGCATCTAAAAATTTTAGGGATGCATATAATCATTGGACAAAGGCCAATGACAAGGCCTGTGTGTATCTCTTGTCTAGTATGTCTGACATACTAAGCAAGAAACACAAAACCATGGTCATTAGACGTCAGATCAAGGATTCGCTTCAAGAGATATTTAAGAAGAATTAAAAAGAAAGTAAATATAATTTACTTGCCTTAGAAACATGTTTAGTGGAAAATGACCAAAATGTCTAGATACTTGATTTAGGAGCCACTAGTCATGTTTGCTCTTCTTTACATAAAACTAGTTCCTTTAAGCAGCTCGAGGAGGATGAGATACACTCAAAGTTAAAACGAGAGATGCCATTTCAGCTCGTGTAATGGGAGATGTTAAATTTTCTTTTTAAAATAGATTCTTGTTTTTAAAAAACTTGTATATAGTTCCTAAGATTAAAAGGAATCTTATATTTATTTCTTGTCTTATTGAACAATCATATAATGTAACATTTTTCTTTAAATGAAGTGTTCATTTCTAAGAATGGTGTACACATTTGTTCAGCTAAGCTTGAAGACAACTTTTGTATGTATTAAGACCTAACAAAGCGAAAGCAATTTTAAATCATGAGATGTTTAAAACTGCTAATACTCAAAATAATACCTATCTTTGGCATTCAAGATTAGGTCATATTAATCTCGATAGGATCGGGAGATTGGTAAAGAATGGACTTCTAAATGAGTTAGAAGATGATTCATTGCCTCCATGTGAATCTTGTCTTGAAGAAAAGTTGACTAAAGAGACCTTTTACTAGAAAATGCTATGGAGCCAAAGAGCCCATAGAACTTATACATTCAGACCACTATGGTCCAATGAATGTAAAAGCTAGAGAAGGTTTTGAATACTTCATCTCTTTTATAGATGATTATTCAAGGTATGATTATTTATACTTAATGAAACGTAAGTCTGAAGCTCTTGGAAAGTTCAAGAAGTATAAGGCTGAAGTTAAAAATCTATCAAGTAAAAAAATTAAAATACTTTTATCTGATCGAGGTGGAGAGTATATGGATTTGAGATTCCAGGACTATATGATAGAACATGGAATCCAATTACAACTTTCAGCACCTGGTACACCTCAACAAAATGGTATATTAGAAATGAGAAATAAAACCTTGTTAGACATGGTTCGTTTAATGATGAGTCATGCTCAATTGCCTTGCTCGTTTTGGGGGTATGCAGATTGAACAATGTTCCTCGAAAAGTGTTTCTAAAATACCTTTCTGTAACGATCCAACACTTTATACTAAGGTGAGATCATTACCACTAAAACAAATAAAGACTTTTTATTTAAATCAAAGAAAATACTAAGTTTTAAAAAGAAACACTCATAAAATATAAGTAAAGTATATAATAAAATATTAGTTCGGAACCTATTTAAAATAAAAAAAATATATCTAAAAGTAAACATGGGTTCTGAAATAAATTTAATACTCAAAACATAAATGTGGAAGAAAACATAAGATGTTCCCTATGACGATCCACGGTCACTTCTTGCCATTCGCGAGCTTGCCTTTACCTGCTCCTTTACCTGAAAAATTAAACATAGAAAAGGGTGAGTATAAATTTATACTAAGTAAGAGACCCACTACTACTCCTGCTACGTGTCTGTTAACCTCTCGTTATAGTCCTGTAAGAAAATATCGAATATCTATTGTGCTCCCAAACGTACGCTATCCAGTGATCTTGTAGGAACACATCTAGACTCTTGGTGAACCCGAAGGAGTCACCCTAAAGAAGTGTAAGTGATCCTATTGATTCACATATAAAAGCTAAGCCACACAAACATAAATAGGTGGTGATCCCGAGGGACACCCATATGATACGACTCTAACAGGTAAAGCTAACACAACATCATAGTCTATACATATAACATAACATAAATAACATATCTCAAACATGATGTATCTCAACCATAGTATATCTCATTCATAACATATCGTGGTCATCACATATCTTAGTCATACATAACGATTTTTTATGTAGCTATCATTATCTAACATTCTTCACAGTCACATCACATGCATCATGGCTACGTTAATGCATACTAAGGGAAAACATAATGTAAGGATCTAATAATAAAACTTCTTACCTGGAGATTAATTATCAACTAATTCAGTCATAAACATAAACAAAATTAAAATTATTAATTTTGTCAACCATCACCCAACTATTTAATTAAGCATCAAAACTTCCAACTATTTAATTAAGCATCCAAACTGACCCCCAAGATTAAGGTTGAATCAAACAAAACCTTGAATGGAAAATTTCGGAGTCTCAAATCCTCAAATTAACACTTGAACCTTCAAACAAAAATAATTTAACTCATTCCATTGTAAACTTATTTAAGATCCAAAAAATATTCATTTGGGCATACCAAACCAACACAGCTCAAGAGATACCAAAAAGCAACTTGGCTTAAACTAAGGCAGAAATGGCCCACGCGGCTCTGCAGGAGGAGAATCGACTTGGCAGTCAGCTCGGGTGCACAACTCACAAAAGGAGAAAGAAATCGGCTGTGACAAGCGCGATTTACGAAGGAGTAGATAAGTGGCTCTGTGATGCACAGATCGACTTGCTCAAGCAAGGGTTCGTTTAACGATTGCCGGCAATGAGATCTGGGTGGCACGAGACAGAACTTAACGACGGTAAGGCTTAATGAAAACGTTCAAAAACTAGATGATTGATGAAATGAAAAGAGAGAGATTCCTCGGCTTCACCTACATGCAAACGTAGGAGGTGGGGGGTGCATAGTCGGCTTGTGCGACTTCGTCACTAAGGAACAAAGGAGGAATGACGGTGTCAACAAACGACGAGCGGTGATCCTTGCAACGGAGCACGATGGCGGCTGGGGTTTGTGAAGAATTAAGAAGATGATGAATAGTTCCCTTTTTTGCACGTTTCACAAGGGTTAATTATATATAATAATAATAATGATATTTATTATTATTATCATTATTCCTTTTCTTTTGCTAATTAACAAATTAACCAAAATCAAATCATACTTTCTCTCCTCGTTAAATACCCATCAAACCAAACTTTTTACTTTCCCCAAAAATACAATATCTTTCCAAATAATTAGATTTTCCACAATATAATTATTTTCTCTCTAAAAAATATCTTTCCTAAAAAAAATCAATAATATATTATTCTACCCTTCCATAACTTAATTAATTATATACATATATAATTAACCAATAAACTTAAATCTCACCAAAATTTTCAATAGTATAATTAATTAAATAATCTTCCACTGAACATTCAATTAATCACAATTTCCACAATACTAAAAAAATTATAACACCCAATTAAATCCATCATAAATTAAATTAAACTAAGATAATTAAAAAAATAAAATTACCTTAATTTTTGGGTGTTACAGTTTTTGAATTTAAATAATTTTTAGACGTAACCAGCCTTAAGGACAGCATGTTGTACAAGTTATCGACCCTACTGCACCTGTCACTCATGCATACCTTGCTGCCATGGAGCAAATGTACATAGACTTATTGTTCAAAGTATTGGCACAGTGACAACCTACCTAGGATATCCAAACAACTCATGTACGGACACCGGCTGCAAGTGTTTAGATCCCAGTTGCGGGAGTTTAGGCCCCAATTGTAGCATATAACCTACTTGATATGCTTTCAGCAGAAGCCAAACACCTGAGGGATTTCAGGAAGTATAACCCTCGGACTTTCGATGGATCCTTGGCAAACTCCACCAAGGCGCAGATGTGGTTGAGTTCGGTGAAGACTATCTTTTGTTACATGAAGTGCTCCAATGACCAGAAAGTTTAGTGCGTCATGTTCTTACTGACTGATAGAGACAGAGGCTAGTGGAAGTCCACATAGAGGATGTTGGGTGGAGATATGAGTCAGATCACCTAAAAGTAGTTTAAGGAGAATTTTCATGCCAAATTCTTCTTCGTGTCAAGAGTTCTTAAAGTTGGAGCAAGGCAATATGGCCATAGAGGAGTATGATCAAGAATTCGATGTGTTATCCCGATTTGCACCTGAGTTAGTGAGAACTGAGACTGAGAGAGTTGACAAGTTTGTCAAAGGCATTAAGTAGGAGATCCAGGGTTTCGTTAGAGTCTTTAGACTAGCTACCTAAGATGATGCACTACACATGACAGTGGATTTGAGTTTGCATGAGAGGATAAAGATGGCCAAGGCTGTAGAGAATGGTCCAATTGTAGGGTAGAAAAGGAAGGCTTAGCAGTAGCCTACAGTAGCACCACAAAGGAATTTGAGATTAGGTGGTTTGTTCCAGCAGCTTAGACAGTAGGTTGTTGAGGCAGGCAAAACCTTGAAGGAAGTATACATGTGTTCTAATTGTGAAAGGTCTCATTCAGGTCATTGCCTAATAGGAAGTAGTATATGCTACAAGTGTAGGCAACCTGACATATATATAGCTGATAATTACCCTCAGAAATAGTTTGAACCTATCTCGAACTAGACTTCTACATCTCGATAGGGGTGAGTTTTTGCCACTAATCAACAGGAGGCTGAGAAAGCTTACACAGTGGTGATAGGTACACTCCTAATCTTGGAGCACTTTGCTTTATTATTATTTGACTCGGGGTCCTCTCATTCTTTTATATCGCCAATTTTTGTTCAACATATGAGTTTACAAGTAGAACCCTTGAGTTATATGTTATTTGTCTCTACTCCATCTGGAGAAATTATGTTGTCGAAAGGAAAGATAAAAACATGTTAAATAGAAATAGCATATCATGTTTTAGATGTAACTTTATTAGTATTACACATGCAAGACTTTGATGTAATATGGGGCATGAATTGGCTATCTGCTAACCATGCAAACATAGATTATTCTCGCAAGGAGGTAGTTTTTAACCCTCATGAGGCGACTAGTTTAAAGTATAAGGGGCGGGGACTGTGGCCTACCCAAAGTTATCTCAACCATGAAGGCCAGTAAGTTGTTCAACCAAGGTACTTAGAGTATCTTGGCTAGTGTTGTAGATACCAGAGAGCCCGATGTATCCTTATCATCTGAATGAATGGTAAGGAAATACCCCGATGTTTTTTTAGAAGAGCTTTCAAGACTTTCTCCTCACAAAGAGGTTGATTTTGCTATTGAACTGAAACCAGGCACTGGTCCCATATCGAGAGCTCCATACAGAATGGCTCCAGCTGAGCTGAAGGAGTTGAAGGTCTAGTTGCTAGAATTATAGGACAAGGGCTTTATTCGATCTAGTATGTCACCTTGGGGAGCACCGCAATTATTTGTGAAGAAGAAAGATGGGTTGATGTGTCTTTGCATTTACTATAAAAAGCTTAATAAGGTGATAGTCAAGAACAAATATTCATTGCCCAGGATTGATGGCTTGTTTGATCAGTTTTAGGGAGCCACTGTGTTCTCTAAGATCAATTTACGATCAGGATATCACCAGTTGAGGATTAGAGACAGTGATATTCCCAAGACTGCCTTTCCAGATATGGACATTACGAGTTTATTGTGATGTCCTTTGGCTCGACAAATGCTCCTGGTGTATTTATGGATTTGATGAATAAGGTGGTGCTTAAGGATTTCTTAGACACTTCTGTGATATTTTTTATTGATCACATCTTGGTTTACTCCAAGACAGAGGCTGAGCATGAGGAGTATTTGCATAAGGTATTAGAGACTCTTCGAGCCAATAGGCTATATGCCAAGTTTTCCAAGTGTGAGTTTTGACTGAAGCAAGTTTTGTTCCTTGGCCATGTAGTGTCCAGTGAAGGAGTTATTATAGACCCAGCAAAGATTAAAGTTGTTACCATTTGGCCTCGACCTTGTACAGTCAGTGAAGTTTAAAGTTTTTTGGGTTTAATAGATTATTACAGAAGGTTCGTGGAAGGCTTCTCTCGTATAGCTAGTTCTTTGACCTAGCTAACCAGGAAGGGGAATCCTTTTGTTTGGAGCCCAGCATGTGAGAGCAGTTTCCAGGATCTTAAACAGAAACTTGTTACTACACCAGTCCTTATAGTGCCAGATGGATCTGGGAGTTATGTGATTTACAGCGATGCCTCTTAGAAAGGATTAAGTTGTGTATTGCTGCAATAAGGTAAGGTGGTTGTTTATGCCTCTCCTCAGTTGAAGAGCCATGAGCAGAACTACCCTACACATGATTTAGAATTTGGCAGCAATAGTTTTTGCACTTAAGATTTGGACGCATTATTTATATGGTGAGAAGATTCAGATCTTCATTGACCATAAGAGCTTGAATTGGTCAAGGACTTAAATATGAGATAAATATGAGATAGCGCGGATGGCTCGAGTTGGTCAAGGACTACGATCATGAGATCGTGAGTTAGTAGGAAGGTATCATACTCTGTAGCACTCATTACTAGTCAGGTTCCTTTGCACAGAGATCTTGAGAAAGCTAAGATTGCATTTTTAGTAGGAGAAGTCACCTCACAGTTAGCTCAGGTGTCAGTACAACCAACTTTGAGGCAGAGAATTATTATTGCTCAGCTCACTGATCCTTATTTGGTTGATAAGCGATGCTTAACAATTGTAGGGTAAGCTGAGGAGTTCTCTTTATCCTCTGATGATGGACTCATGTTCGAGAGACGGTTATGTGTGCCAGCAGACAGTGTAGTTAAGACAGAGTTGTTGGTTGAGGCCCATAATTCTCCACTTTCTATGCATCCAAATAGTACAAAGATGTATAAATATTTAAAACAAGTTTACTGGTGGAAAAATATGAAGAGGGAAGTGCCAGACTTTGTCAATAAGTCTCTAGTTTGCTAACAGGTGAAGACACTAAAACAGAAGCCAACAGGTTTTTTGCAACCTTTGAGTGTGCCAGAATGGAAGTGGGAGAATGTGTCTATAGATTTCATTTTAGAACTGCCAAGGTCTCTGAAGGGTTATAAAGTAATTTGGTTTATTGTTGACAAGCTCACGAAGTCAGCCCATTTCATCTTAGAGAAGTCCACTTGTACTGCCAGTAAGTGGGCACAGTTGTACATGACCGAGATAGTGAGACTGCATGGAGTGCTCGTGTCAATTGTTTCTGATAGAGATGCCTATTTTACTTCCAAGTTTTGGAAAGGACTTATTGACAAAACTCAGTACTCCCGACTTGTAGTGGACACTATATAAAAGCAACAAATTTGAATAACAAAGTAATCCTTTGATGTAGTGGACACTATATAAAAGCAACAAATTTCACAATTCCCACATTTCAAACAAGGACAACGAATATAGGAGTTACTTGTATTAGAAAATCCAAATTTGATGAAGTTTTCCACACCCAACTCATAATCTTTAGACAATCTACTCTTGTGCATCCAAGATTTATCCATCATTGTAAATCTAATGAGAAATAAAGTTATTGTTTATTAATCAACAACATTTTATATTATAAAAGAGACTCAACCAATAGAAGTTGAAATAAAAAAAGGACAAATATCGATTTATACCTCCGAACTTTGGATAGCATCAATTTAACTTTTTATGTATGCATCAATTTAAATTTTATGACTGTGGAAGTAAAACATAATAAAACATTTAAATGGATACATACCCAAAATTGAGATAATTGAAGTTCACATGTGAAAGCAACATGGCATAGGAAGAAAGAAAAGAAAAGGAAGTAAAAGGGAGAGAGTAGGGGAGGGTTTTGGGAAGCAACAGGCAAGAGGACTTGACTTTATATTCCCAAATCCCAAAACAAAATCCACTATACAATGAAAGCTTTTTATAGCCTAAAATTAGAAAACCCCATAAATAAGAATAAGAAAGAAAGTACTAAGAAGCATTTATTCTCTCACACCCAATCTAAACGAAAATAATACTATAACGTAACGTACACCCAATCTAAACGAAAATCACAAGATTCACATCTGCATCTCATACAAACACCATCTACAATCTCCGTCCTGTCCACATACACACATTTATATATAGATTCCATGACAATCACGATATACATTCGACATCAAGTCTACTTCAATTCATATACATTCATATATATTTTCAGTCAACCCACAGTATACATTCAACACACATACAGTTCACAATCACAATTGAGTCCAGTAGAAAATCTCTTACCTCGATTTCTATGCAAATTCTTCAATCTACTAAATCCAATGAATCAAATCCTAAACATAATCAATCATAAAATCAACATCGTTCTAAATAGTTTCAACCTTTCAAATTAGTCCATATGTAAATTCCACAACTTACCGAAATACTGGCGAACTGAACCCTCAACAATTCACAAATTGGTTGTGAATTTAAGGGAGCCCAAGGTTACTCCCAACACCTCAACGCACGACTGTCGAACTCGCAGCAAAATCCTAAGTGTGGGTCGGTCAGCGGTCGGCTAAAGGAGACGTGGCCGGAGAATCGCGCGGCAGTGCAACGGTTGGAATGAAGGTTGCGCGGCAGTTACAGGTGGATGGGCGCGGCGGTTTCGATCCGAAGGAGAAAAGAGAGGGTGGCGGTTGGGTTCGGCGAGCGGCGGCGGTTTTGCTTCGCGAACGGAGATGGAGACGGCAGATCGGCGCGCGGGACGACTGCAACGCAGATCTGGACTGGCAGCGGCGCGGTCTTGCTTCGCGAACAGAGATGGAGACAGCAGATCGGAATGGAGGTCGCGGCGCTCGACTTCAGTAGGGGAGACGCGGCGGCCGACGGCTGCTGCGAACGGAAGAGAAGGGGAAGGAGACGGTGGGGTCGTCGCGGCGCACGGGAGGAAGGAGAATAGGGGCGGCGATTGCGGCTGGGGAGAAGGGGAAGGACGCACGGGGAGGAAGAAGGAAATAGGGAAAAGAAAGAAAAAGGAAAAAGAAAAGAAAAGGAAAAAAGAAAAAACAATATATATATTTCTTTTTCTTTTCTTTTTATTTAAATTAAATATATATATATATATATATATATATAAAAAAAAACAAAATATATATATATATATACCTTTGGGGCATTACAAGCAGAGGTTCTTGACGTTTTAAAAACGTCAAGAATTTTTATAAATTTCTTGACGTTTTAAAAACGTCAAGCAATTTTTACAATAGTCTTGACGTTTTAAAACCGTCAAGAATATTTTATAAATTTCTTGACGTTTTTAAAACGTCAAGTAAAATTTTAAATGCTTGACGTTTAAGAAACGTCAAGCATGTCGAATTCATACGCTTCTTAACGTTTTAAGAACGTCCAAAAATTAATAGACATTTCTTGATGTTTTAAAAACGTCAAGAAAAAATTTATTTTTTCTTGACGTTTAATAAACGTTAAGAATGATGTTTCAGAAAAATTCTTGACGTTTTTTATTAAAAATGAAATCTTTCTTGACGTTTTTCGAAAAAAACGTCAAGAAAGGAAAACAGCAACCGTCAAGAAAGCCTATTTTTCTAGTAGTGTCATCTTAGAGAAGTCCACTTGTACTGCCAGTAAGTGGGCACAGTTGTATATGACCGAGATAGTGAGACTGCATGGAGTGCTCGTGTCAATTGTTTCTGATAGAGATGCCTATTTTACCTCCAAGTTTTGGAAAGGACTTCAGGCTGCCATGGGCACGAGATTGGACTTTAGTATAACTGTTCACCCTCAGACTGATGGTTAGACAGAGCGTTTGAGCCAAATTTTGGAGGATATGTTCCGAACATGTGTGCTAGAGTTTTCAGGAAGTTGGGACTCCTATTTGCATTTGATGGAGTTCGCTTATAATAACAGTTAGGCTACCATTGACATGGCATCATTTGAAGCTCTGCATGGTAAGTGTTGTAGATTCTCTGTATGTTGGGGTGAGGTTGGTGAGCAGAGGATGTTATGTCCCAAGCTAGTTCAGACCACCAATGAGGCCATACAGAAGATTAGAGCCCGCATGTTGACTGAGCAGAGGATGTTATGTCCCAAGCTAGTTCAGACCACCAATGTGGCCATACAGAAGATTAGAGCCCGCATGTTGACATCGCAGAGCATACAGAAGAGTTACGCCAATGAACAACGTAGGGATCTTGAGTTCGATGTAGGGGACATGGTTTTTGTAAAGGTAGCACCTATGAAGGGTGTTATGAGGTTTGAGAAGAAGGGAAACCTGAGTCCACGTTTCGTAACTCATCATTTGGCATTGCCTCTGTCATTGTCTGCAGTTCATGATGTATACGATGTATCCATGCTGAGGAAGTGTGTAACAGATCCAACACATATAGTTGATTATGAGTCATTGCAAATCAATGAGAACTTGAGCTATGAGGAGCAACCAGTTGAGATTTTGGCAAAAGAAGTTAAGTTGCTTCATAACAGGGGAATTAATTAATGTTCTTTATCAAAACCACGAGGTTGAAAAAGCTACTTGGGAGAGAGAGGACAACATGAGAGCTCATTATCCCGAGCTATACAAGGATTAGAACTTTCAAGGACGAAAGTTTCTCAATTTTAATGCGCTCTCATGTTGTCCTCTTTCTCTCAAGTAGCTTCCTCAACCTCGTGGTTTCGCCACAAAACCTTGACCAATGTAATTCCTCTGTTACAAAGCAGTTTAACTTCCTTAGCCAAAATCTCAACTGGCCGCTCCCCATAGCTTAAGTTGTCGTTAATTTGCAACGGTTTGTAGTCGACTATATGTGAGGGATCTGCCACATACTTCCTCAGCATGGAGACATGAAACACATCATGAACTACAGATAATTGCGAAGGCAAGGCCAAATGATAAGCTACAGGGCCAATCCTTTCAAGAATCTCAAACGACCCTACAAAACGTGGACTCAACTTCCCTTTCTTCTCGAATCTTAGAACACCCTTTATAGGTGCTACCTTCAGAAAAATCATGTCTCCTACGTCAAACTCAAGATCCCTACGTCGTTCATCAGCATAGTTCCTCTGTCTGCTCTGTGTTGTCAATATGCGAGCTCTAATTTTCTGTGTGGCTTCGTTGGTGGGCTGAACTAGTTCAAGGCCTAACATTCTCTGCTCACCAACCTCACCCCAACAAACCGGGGATCTACAACTTTTACCATACAAAGCTTCAAACGGTGCCATGCCAATGGTAGCTATTATAGGCGAACTCCATCAAGTTCAAGTGGGAGTCCCAACTCCCTAAGAACTCCAACACACAAGCTCGCAACATATCCTCCAGAATCTAATTCAAACGCTCTATCTGACCATCAGTCTGAGGATGAAAAGTTGTACTGAAGTCCAATCTCAGGCCCATGGTAGCCTGAAGTCCTTTCCAGAACTTGAAAGTAAAACGGGCATCTCTATCAAAAACAATGGATACCGATACCCTATGCAACCTCACTACTTCAGTTATATACAATTATATGGGTTGCTCGGGACTCAAACCCAGAACTTGTGCCCACTTACTGGCAGTATAAGTGGACTTCCCTGGAATGAAGTGTGCTGACTTCGTGAGTCTGTCAACAACAACCCATATCACTGTATAACTCTTCAGGGTCCTAGGTAGTCCAGAAATGAAGTCCATAGATACATTCTTCCACTTCCACTCTGGCACACCCAAGGGTTGTAACAACCCTGCTGGCTTTTGTCTTGGTGCCTTCACCTTCTGGCACACCAGACATGTACTAACAAAATCTGCCACCTCTCTCTTCATATTTCTCCACTAGTAAACTCGCTTCAAATCCTAGTACATCTTTGTACTGCCTGGATGCATAGAAAATGGGGAACTATGGGCCTCAGTCAACAACTCAGTCTTAACTGTATTGTCTGCTGGCACACATAATCGTTTGTCAAACACGAGTCCCTCATCAGTGGATATAGAGAACTCCTCAACTTGCCCTCCTTCTACTAAGCGTCGCTTATCCACCAAATAAGGGTTAGTGAGCTGGGCAATAATAATTCTCTGCCTCAAAGTTGGCTGTACTGACAATTGAGCTAACTGTGAGGTAACTTCCCCTACTAAAATTACAAGCTCAGCTCTCTCAAGGTCTCTGTGCAAATGAACCTGCCTAATAATGAGTGCTGCAGAATGTGATATCTTCCTACTAAGAGCATCAACTACCACATCCGCCTTACCTGGGTGGTATAAAATCTCATAGTCATAGTCTTTAACCTACTCGAGCCATCTTCGCTGCCTCAAATTCAACTCCTTCTGAGTGAAGAAGTACTTCAAGCTCTTATGGTCGGTGAAGATTTGAATCTTCTCACCGTATAAATAGTGCCTCCAAATCTTTAGTGCAAAAAACTACTGCAGCCAACTCTAAATCATGTGTAGGATAGTTTTGCTCATGACTTTTCAACTGACGAGAAGCATAAGTAACCATCATATCTTGTTGCATCAAAAAGCAACCCAGTCCTTTCTTAGAGGCATCATTGTATATCACATAATTACCAGATCCATTAGGCACTGTAAGGACCGATGCAGTAACGAGTTTTTGCTTGAGATTCTAGAAACTGCTCTCACACGCTGGACTCCAAACAAAAGGAGTCCCCTTCCTGCTTAGTTGGGTCAAAGGACTAGCTATATGAGAGAACCCTTCCACAAACCTCCTGTAATAACCTACTAAACCTAGAAAACTTCGAACTTCACTAATTGTAGAAGGTCGAGGCCAATTGGTAACGACTTCGATCTTTGCTGGGTCCACAGAAAGTCCCTCACTGGATACTACATGACCAAGGAATGACACCTGCTTCATCCAGAACTCGCACTTGGAAAACTTGGCATACAACCTATTGGCTCGAAGGGTCTCGAACACCTGATGCAAATGCTCCTCATGCTCAGCCTCTGCCTTGGAGTAAACCAAGATGTCATCAATAAAAACTATCGCATAAATGTCTAATGTCTAAGAAATCCTTAAACACCATGTTCATCAATTCCATAAATGTAGCAAGAGCATTTGTCAAGCCAAAGGACATTACAATAAACTCATAATGTCCATAACGAGAACGAAAGGTCGTCTTAGATATCATTGTGCCTAATCCTCAACTGGTGATATCCCAAACGTAAACCGATCTTAGAGAACATCGTGGCTCTCTGTAGCTGATCAAATAGCTCCTCATTTCTAGGCAATGGATATTTGTTCTTGATTGTCACCTTATTAAGCTCTCTATAGTCAATGCAAAGACGCATCGACCCATCTTTCTTCTTCACAAACAACATTGGTGCTCTCCAAGGTAACACACTAGGTCGAATAAAACCCTTGTCCAGCAATTCCTGCAACTAGACCTTCAGCTCCTTCAGTTCTGCTGGCGTCATTCTGTATGAGGCTCTCGATATGAGACCAGTACCTGGTTCGAGCTCTATGGCGAAGTCAACCTCTCTGCGGCGCGGAAGTCCTAGAAGCTCCTCTGGAAAAATATCGAGATATTTCCCTACCACTAGCTCTGATGATAAAGATACTTTAGGCCCTCTAGTGTCCATAACACTAGCCAAGATACTCCAAGTACCCTGGTCGAGCAGCTTACTAACCTTCATGGCTGAGATAACTTTAGGTAGAACCACAGTCCCTGCCCCTTATACTTAAAACTAGTTACCTCAAGAGGGTTAAAAACTACCTCCTTGCGGGAACAATCTATGTTTGCATGGTTAGCGGATAGCCAATCCATGCCTAATATTACATCAAAATCTTGCATGTCCAATACTAATAAAGTTACATCTAAAACATGCTCTTATCTTTTCTCTTGACAACATAATTTCTCCAGATGGAGTAGAAACAGACAACAGGTAACCTAGGGGTTCTACTTCTAAATTCATATGCTATACAAACACAGAGGATATAAAAGAATGAGAGGACCCCGAGTCAAATAATACTAAAGCCAGGTGTTCCAAGATTGGGAGTGTACCTGTCACCATTGTTCCAACTCTCTCGGCCTCCTGCCTATTAGTGACAAAAACTCTCCCTTGATGGGGGTGGGGAAGTCTGGTTCGCAACAACTCCGAATGACTTCTGAGGGCACTTATCAGCTAGATGCCTAAGTTGTCTGCATTTGTAACATACTCCACTTCCTGCTAGGTAACGACCCGAGTGAGGTCTTCCATAATTAAGAGTCATGAATAGTACCTTCAAGGTTTGGCATGTCTGAGTAGCTTGTTGTCAGTGCCGTTGGAACAAACCATTGATCTCAAATTCCTTTGTGGTGCTACTATAGGCTGCTGCTCAGTCTTCCGTTTATGTCCCGAAGTTGGCCCCTTCTCTACAGCCTTGGCCAACATCGTCCTCTCATACAAACTCAGGTCTACTGCCATGCGCAGCGCATCAGCTTGGGTGGTTGGTCTAAGGACGCAAACGAAACCCTAGATCTCTAACTTGAGACCTTTGACGAACTTGTTAGCTCTCTCAACCTCGGTTCTCACTAAATCGGGTGCAAACTGGGATAACACATTGAACTTCTGATCATACTCTTCCATGGTCATGTTACCTTGCTCTCGTTTTAGGAACTCTGGCACTTGGCCCCTCTCACTGTGGCAGAGAAGAATTTGGCATAAAAGTTCTCCTTGAGCGGCTCTCATGTGATCTTACTTATATCTCCACTCAACATTCTCTCTGTGGACTCCCACCAACCTCTGCTTCTATCAATCAGTAAGTACACAGCGTACTGAATCTTCTGGTCATTAGGGCACTTCATATAACGAAAGATGGTCTCCACCAAACTCAACCACATTTGTGCTTTGGTGGGATCTGCTAAAGATCCATCAAAAGTTTAAGGGTTATACTTCTTCAAGTCCCTCAAGTGCTTGGCTTCGGCTAAAAGCATGCCTGGTAAGTGTTGGGCTACAATTGGGGCCTGAACTCCTGTAGCTGGAATCTGATCACCTACAGTTGATGCCTGAACAAGAGCTGTCTAGGACTGTGAGGCAGGCTGTCGTTGTGCCATCACTTCAAACAATAAGTCTCTGTACCTTTGCTCCATAGCAGCAAGGTCTGCTTGAGTAACAGGTGCAGTAGGGTTGACAGCTTGTACAGTTGGTTGTTCCCCGGGCTGTCCTCCAGGTTGTGCTTCAGGTTGTCCCGCAGGATGGTTACGTCCAGCTCCTCTACCTCTAATACCACCTCTATGAACACTTCTACATGGCAGCATTTTTTTCCTAATTTCCACCATTAAAAGTCTTTTACTACGAGTTCATTCATAACATGCTTACTTATCTAGTTTAATTCATGCAAGGTCATATGCACAATCTTAAATTATATCATAAAAATGTACCTGGCGAGTGACGAAAGACCGTATTAACCATAGGGATAAAATCAAAGACTTACATCGTAAGTCAGTCTACAAAATCTAAAACTTTGACTCTGATACCAACTGTAACGCCCCAACTTTTCTAGAAGGTTTAGGTCATTACTATTTAAGTAAATATAGATTTTTTTTTTAATATACAAGAAAATAAATTAAAATTTGAGGAAAAACTTTAAATAATAAAAATAAATAAATAGTTAAAATAACTAATCTAAATACTACTTTCGGCCCAAAAATAGAGGAAATATACTTAAAGTAATTGAACTGGAGTTCTGAAATAAATCTATGAAAATATAACTACTGAAATATAAATGTGAAAGAAAACTGAACGGTTCCCTATGGCGATCCACGGTCACTTCTTATCATTCGCCAGTTTGCCCTTGCCTCTACCCTTACCTGAAAACTAAACATTTAAAAGAGTGAGTATAAATTTATACTTAGTAAGAGACCCATATTGGTCTCAGTATGTGTCTGTTAACCTAGAGTCATGTAACATGGTACTGCATACTATTGCGCTCCGAATGCATACTATCCAATGGTCCCGTAGGGACACATTTGGGCTCTCGGTGAACCCGAAGGAATAACCCTATAGGAGAGTCGGGTTGTAAGTGATCCCATCGAATCACATCTCAAACCAGCCACATAGGCATACATAGGTGGTGAACCTGAGTGACCCTCATATGGTATGACGCGGCTTGGACGTGTGGCTCGCGAAAAGAAAATTGTCATGGCTTGCATCCTTGACTGTCAAGCGCGATGATGTCCGGCGGTGCTGTGCAAGTGGAGGCTACGACCGATGATGGTTTCGACAAAAGAGAGGGTTACGATCGACGACGCGAAGGAGGAGCGCACGGCGGAAGATAGGGGTCGTTCGACTGTCCGATGCAACACGAGTCGACACGGCTGGAGAGAAACGAACGGTTGTGCTTCGTGACCGTGATGCTTCGACTATGCGACCGTGACGAGGACTCTCTCACTGGAGTGTTGTGCGCGACGATGGCTGAAGTGGGGCGGCGACTGCTCTAGGGTTGAATGGTGAAGAAGAAAGAGGGGTGGAGAAGATGGACATGAAAAATGAAAGAGGCTTATTTAATATATACAATAATAATAATAATACAGTATTATTATCATTACTATTGTCATCTTTATTATCATTATTTAATTTCCCCAACGAACTCATTTTTTTCTATTTCAAATAATTTTTCTCTTTCTTCATTACCGACTCAATATATCATCAATAACTTCTCTCTTTTCCATAATAATTATATTATGAATAATTATATTATCCCATAATATAATTATTCTTATTCCTCTATAACTTTGCTTATACTGATAAACAATAATTACTCATAATACTTCAAACTTTACAAATTTAATTTACCAACCAATCAATCCAAAAATCACCACTTTAACAATAGGATTTCAAATTTCAGAATTAACCACATATCACTCCAACGTACTTAACTTCCACAAATCAAATAATTTCACACATAACACCTAAAAAATTTCAATATAACACACATTAAAGTTAACTTACTAGTTTTGGGGTGTTATATTGAAATCAATCATTTCCTTCATCCACCTTCATCTACGTTTGTGCCCAGCTCTCACGACCACCATCAAAATATTTTTCTCTCCAGTGAATCGTGTTTGTGAGATAGCCAGATTCAGCATTCACCACCCACAAATCTCCAACTCTGAACCCATTCGGTTAGATACCCACCTAAAATCGGACTGATTCTGATTCAGCAGTCACAACCCACACGTTTCAGCAGTCACCGGTGAACCTATTTGATGAGATATCTGGTGAACCCATTAGTTTGTAGCTTTAAAAAAGATAAACTCTTATACTTTTGTGTACGTTACTCTGAACGCTTTTGTTTACTGTGATGTTCTATGCTAATTTGTATTGTTTTCTAACATATCTTCCAATTGCTAGGAAGAAGTTGCTTAAGTGATTCTTAAAGAAGGGTAAGGAGAGGTAATGATTCATACTCCTTGAAAATTAAATCCGTATTTTTATTTATTTGTATTATCTTTAAGATTTTGAAAAGTTTTTTTTACGCTTGTGTATCCAAAGAATGAATGGATGCTTTCGATTTGTAATTATTGAATTGGTTTGTGCTTCAATATTACAAAATCTTGGAGCATGCATGCATGTATATTTTAATTGATTGTGCGATGATAATATACTCATGCACACGAGTGCACATGCACTTTTTGTATTTAATTGAAGTTTCTCTTCTTTTTTTTTAAGTTGCTCATCGGTCTTTTGTAGATATATTTGGTACTTGGTATATGTTGTCAGTATTTAAGCGTGTCGGAGGGCTTTTTAACACACCTCAAATTGTTAGTAAAAGAAAATCAAACTAATTACTTCCATTCATTTGGAATTATAATGTCATAATGATGGTTAGAAGTTTGTGTTTGGTCTTCGTCGATGGTTTTAATTTGAGATTTGCTTGTTAGTTGATTGAGTGATACGATTACGAGTTTTGTAGTTGTTTGAGTGTATATAGAACTTTTTGGTTGTTTGGGTTTATATAGAACTTGTTAGTACGTTTTTGGAATGTGGATAAGAATTTAATTTCTTTTTCATATGTGCTTATTTGATAGTCTTGCTTTATTCTAATTGTTTGGTTGTTGGGTGTATATAGAAATTTACATTAATTATATTTAGTCTTCAACTTTTTAGGTATTATTGTTGATTATAGTTGAGTTCACAAGTGTAAGATTACTTAAATATTCCTTATTGTTTTTTTGACATTTTTTTGTAGATTAAATTGCATCCTTATATAATATGGATAAGCCATGGATGAAAAATAATAGAATGTTAACTGATTATGTTGTTGGGGTTGAGATGTTTATTAAAAATGGGTTGAAACATTCGAAGACATCGAACATCATGACTTGTTCTCGTTTAAAGTGCGTAAATGCAAAGACTTTACATGTGAATACAATTAGAGATCACTTATTATTTTTTAACGGCATCGATAAGAGTTATCAAGTATGAATTTTTCATGGTGAATCACTACCAATGAAGAGAAACAATGAAAGTGTCTTTAGTAGTGCAAGAGAAGAAATTAACGTGGATGATGTTGATGACATAATTGGGATGTTTGATGTTGGTGACATAATTGGGATGTTTGAGGGTGCACACAATTATTTTAATGACCAAGTTAGAAAATTTTGAGAAACTACTAGATGATGCCAAGAAACCATTATATCCTAATTGTAAAATTTTTACCAAAATATCTACATTGATAAAATTATATAATTTGAAAGTTAAATTTGGATGGAGTGAAAAGAGTATCACGGAGTTGTTAAAATTAATTGGTGACATCTTACCTACTCCTAATGAAATCCCTACTTCTACTTATGAAGCAAAAAGATTTTGTGTACTCTTGGAATGAAGTACGAGAAGATACATAAATGTAGAAATGATTGTTCCTTGTTTAGGAAAGAACTCTCTTATGCAAATGTACGCCCCTTTCGTGATGTTATTATTTTTAGATTTTGAGTTTTCACTTATAGTCATCGGATATAGTGTGTTTATTTGATATGTGAATATATATATGTGTGTGTGTGTGTGTGTGTGTGTTGGATGATGTGTATTTGTTGTAGTACTTTATGGAAGTGTGAAAAAGTGTGTTGGTATATTATGTGTTGGATCTTATTCATTGCGGGTGAAATAGGAATCCTATTGGTTTGTCATAGAGGACAACATGCATTTATTTGATATGTGAATATATATAGGTGTTGGATTATATGTATTTGTTTAATTCTATATGGAAGAAGTGTGGAAAAGTGTATTTGATGTGTATAAGGTTTGCCATGGAGTAGTAGCTCTAGCATTCTATAGCTAGCAAGCGTGCCAACAATTTTTTTTACATTTTTCACAATATACGATGATGAACATTTCCTCTCATAATTCGAGACAAATAATATCGGTTTTGATGTCATAAAAAATGGACAATAATGCAACAATATAATAAAAATAAATTTAAAAATGGGCCAGAAACAAGGTTTTGATGTCGTTTTAAAAATGACATTAAAGGTGTCTTTAATGTCAGTTTAGAAATGACATCAAAGGCCTCTTTAATGTCGGTTTAAAATCAAAATCAAAGGCCAAGGACATTCAAGACCTTCAATAAAACCATCAAAGATATTGATTTTAAATTGACATTAAAGGCCTTTGATGTCGGTTTTAAACCGACATTAAAGAGGCCTTTAATGTCGTTTCTAAACCAACATTAAAGTCAAATCGACATTAAAGGCCTTTTATAATGCTTGCAAAGACGTCAGTTGACAACTGACATTAAAGGCAAAATTTCTTCTAGGGATTTGAGAATTTTTGGATGTGTCATATATGTTCCAATTGCTCTATTACAACGTACTAAGATGGATCCTCAAAGAAGGCTAGAAATATATGTTGGATTCGATTCTCCATAAATTATTAAATATCTTGAAATCTTGAACCTCTTACGGGTCTACATGATTTATTGATTATCATTTTAATTAGACAAATTTTTCAACGTTATAAGGAGAAATTAAAAAAATTGGAAAAAGAAATTACATGAAATGTATCATTATTGTCTCATTTGGATCCTCGTACAGATCAATGTGAACTTGAAGTTCATAAAATAATTCATTTGCAAAATATATATAGCAAATCAGTTACTAGATGCATTTGTAGATGCAAAGAAAGTAACTAAAACACATATCAGAGTTGCAAATGTCTCATAAAAAATTGATATCCCAACATAACAACTTGTCATTAAAGATAAAAATCCTTGAAATAGAAATTGAGTCAATAACTCGATTAAGGATATGGATGTTCCAGAAGAAATCCTATGACACAAAATATCGAAGAAGATAAAACAACTAAGACAGGAAAGAGATGGAATATAATTAATGCAGTTGTTGATAATAGTTTGCACTTGATACTATATTAAAAAATGAAGATCCATAACCAAAATTCGTTGAAGAATGTCGACAGAGAAAAGATTGGTCTTTGTGGAAAGAATCAATTGAGGCAAAATTAAATTCACTTTCAAAATGTCAAGTTTTTGAATCAGTAGTCCAAACAGCAAAAGGTGTCAAACCTGTGGAATATAAATGGATATTTGTGAGAAAAAGAAATGAAGATAATGAGATTACAAGAGATGAAGGAAGATTAGTTGCACAAGGTTTTTCACAAAGACCTGGTATTGACCATGAGGAGACATATTCTCTGATGGTGGATGAAATCACATTAAGATTTTTTATTGGCTTGGTTGTGTATAAAAATTTGGACATGCATCTTATGGATGTAGTCATAACATATTTATATGGATCTCTTGATAATGATATTTAAATAAAAGTTCTAGAAGGATTTAAGATACTTGAAATATATAAATCAAGTTTTCGAGAACTATATTCAATAAAGTTACAGAGATCATTATATGGATTAAAACAATCAATACTAATGTGGTATATAATCATCTGAGTGAATATTTGTTGAAAGAAGGATATCAAAATATTCAAATATGTCCATGCATTTTTATAAATAAATCATAGCCAAGATTTGCTATTATAACTCTATATGTTGATGATTTAAATATAGTCTGAACTCTTGAAGAGCTTTCAAAGACAATAAAATATCTTAAGAAAGAATTCAAGATGAAAGACCTCGGAAATACAAATTTTTGCCTCAGTTTGCAATTTGAGCATTTGGCAGATGAGATATTTGTTTATCAATCAACTTATATTGGAAATTTTTTTAAAAGACTTTATATGGATAAAGCACATCCATTGAACATTCCAATGCAAGTTCGTTTACTAGATGTAAAGCAATATATATTTCAACCCCGAGTTGATAATGAAGAACTTCTTGACCTATAAGTACCATATCTTAGTGCAATTGTTACACTTATGTATCTTGTTAATAATACAAGACCAGATATTGTATTTTTAGTAAATTGATAACTACATCTTCCTTTGTGGACTTAGAAGCACTGTGGTTTCTTTAAGAAGTTTGAATATAGTCTTTGTTATTGTGTAGAATTGTAAGCTGCTAGTTTTCTTGTTAAGGCTCATTCAATTTCCCATTTTAATCATTTCACTTAAAATTGTTGACCCACTTGCATCTTGGAGTTATTTTATTTCAAATTCTTGATAAGCAAATCAAAATTTGGGACGTATCTACTGGACAATGTAATATAACTGTGCAACATCATACAGACAAGGTAAGAATCTCAATTGTATTGCTTTGATCGTGCGTGTTCGAGTTCATTCATTCAAACTTGCACCAACAATGATCTGTTCATGAGCATGAATGTAAGCAAGCTTTGAGACATCTCACATTCACCTTTTGCTGAATTTTATACATAAAAAGTGAAAAGTCTAAATTTGAGCATTTTCATATTAATTGGTTTGATCTTTTTTTTTTTTTTAGGATGAAATCTATTATCATTAATCCTTCTAGGAAAGAGTATGGTTTGATGGTGAATTACTACACAAGGAGAGGTGATATGAACGGTGCACGTGAAATCTTTGAAAATATGCGAGCTAGGGAAATAGAACCATGGTCTCATGTCTACACAAAGTAATAACTACTCCTATTTTCTCCCTTTCTTTCGTCATATGTTAATTTGATCTCAATGTTAGCTTAATATTTTTGCTTCATTTATTGACATAAAGGTCACCATTCTAGTTTTGAATATGGTTAAAGTTTGATTGATTTGTATAGAAGGCCAATTAAGTATTTTATGCTTGAAATATATATTTTGATGGTAGATATGTCGTTGCAAAAGTATATTTACTATATTAATTCAATCTAAATATTTTTCAAGTGTGTCGTTTTGCGATAATAGTAAGCTTTAATGATGTGCAACATTATTCATACCATCTTTTGTTAGAAAAATGAAAGAAGAGAAGGAGGCATAGAAATGAGCTTGGTAACTTACACCATTCTTGTTGGTGGATTTGCCAAAATGAAAAATGCAGAGTAAGTAATTATTATTAAATGTGTGCATGCGTAGGTTCATAAAATTTTCGTTATATATATACATATATTTCTTTTGCATATATAACGTTATAAAATATGGCCACGGGCGTGTTGCACTCATAGAAGTACATAATCATTGTGATGCTATTGTGGATGGAGCAAATGTTGGCCTCTGTCAACATAATTTTGTAGATTATGGATTTAATCTTCCTCATGTTGTAAAGTATATATTTTGGTCTTACATAGCCAGCCAAGCTAAGCGATTATGAAGATTTGTTTAGCATTTTATGAGAATGGTGATGCATTAAAGATTCGATTTTATTGAAATCTTGTTCCTTTTAATAAAGATGTAGCACTTCATTTCACATGCTATCTGTCAATGCTCATCATATATTAATTATTGAAATCTTGTTCCTTTTAATAAAGATGTAGCACTTCATTTCACATGCTATCTGTCAATGCTCATCATATATTAATTTCTAACTCGCACATCCTATTACTTGTAAATTGATGCATATGATGCTTTTTATGCTAGGATCAAATTTATTTTGTAGATATTTATGTTTTTTTTTTTTTTTTGGTATAGCTATTTGGAGTGTTATGTGAAGCAAAATATCTTTAGAATGTGATGCGTTTTGGTTTTCGATTGAGATTAGTCTTGGTAATTAATTGTTTTCAATTGTGTTTTATTTTATCTTTTAGTTAATTTTAGTAGTAATGTTTTTGTTTTCTTTAGTTTAGTTTGAGTATTAGTCTGTTTTGATATATTTGTAGGTTGCATCTATTTTTCCATATATTTATCTTTGATCAATACCTAGCTAGTGGAGTATGGACTTCCTTATATTCCATGTTCTTTTACTATTTGGGATTTTCACCTTCGATATATGAAATTCATTAACTATTTTCATTTGAAAGGAAAAACGATCCAATAGGAGTTTGTAAGATTATTTATCATCTCCATTATTCAACTTTCTCTATAAAAACAATGTTGTTATTGATGGGTAAATTTATACAATTAAGAGTAAGAAGCCTGTAGACTAACATTGCTAAATTGAACATTTAAAATTTGCTTTGAAGTCAGAGTCGAGGATAGTATAATTATTCTTTAGTTGTATTCCTCTTTTTGTTGTTGATCTTTGAAGAACCAAATCAGGTTAACGAGTTGTTTGATAAAAGCTAATTTTCTTCTTTATTTCTGCAGTACTTTTGGGTTGTCATTTCAATCGTCTTCTTTGTTGTTGCTACATTATTTACTTTACGAAAACTTTGTAGTAATTTTTAATTTTCCACATTTAGATTGCAGTCTGTTTAGTTTGATTTTAAATAATATGTACTAATTTTGCAGATTCTAGATTTAATCTTCCTCAGGTTGTAAAGTATATTTTGGTCTTAGATAGCCAGCCAAGCTAAGCTAAGCGATTGTGTAGATGGAAGCGATCGTTGAAAGTTGAAGATTGTGAAGGCGTTTAAGATTTCTTATTTAAGTCTTGTATTAGGATCTAGTTTCATGTATTATTGTAGAATGTATATACAAACGCAATATTAAGATTTCATTTTCTGTATACAAATGTAAAAGAAAAATATTCTAGTTTCTAAAATAATATTAATTTTATTGATTTGTTGGAGTGAGCAAAAAAATATTTATTTACACGTATCTAATGTCAGTTTATAAAAAATAGACAACAATGCAACAATTAAATAAAAATAAATTTTGTAAAAATAGATCCAAAAACAAGATTTTAATGTCAGTTTAAAAACGACATAAAAGGCAAACCGACACTAAAGGTCAACAATAACACCATAAAAATTGTCAGTTTAAAACTGACATCAATGGTCATTAATGTCGCTTTTAAACCGACATTAATGATGTCTTTGATGTCGTTTTTAAATCGATATCAAAGTAAAAACGACATTAAAGGCCTTTAATAAGGCTAGCATAGATGTCGGTTCCGAACCGACACCAAAGGTCATTAATGTCGGTTTAAAACCGACATTAAATGGTAAATTTCTTCTAGTGTCAGATTCCTCTGAAAGCTGATAATTCTCCCTTTCGTCGACTCAAACTCAGACCTCCTTTACTCAAATTTATCCGGTAGCCCTACTCTAGAAACTAGAGTCAATTTGTGAACTATTGAGAGTAATTTCAACCAAAACGCACAAGTATGATAGGAGAAATGTCATTCTAAAGTTTCCTATTTATATTGAGTCTTACATGAGCCTTTATTGACACGACCTACTTGCCGAAATTTAACTTAAGTATGTAGAGAACACTTGTAAAGTACCCATGGACTCCACCTCTTCATTATCTTGTCTAACCAAAACACGTAAGTGTGGAACATCAAGATAAACACCTAACTAACTTCAAACATGGCCGCAAGCACTCCTTCCTCGCGTGCAAGTCTACTCGCCCAACATCATGTTGTCTAGCTTTCTCGCCTAGCATCTTAACGCTTAATAACCTCTAAATGACAAGCTTTCCTCGCCCTAAAAATCTTTCTCGCATAGCCTTGCTAACCTCTTTTGCTCTCAATCGCCTAGGGACACTCTTCACCACCCAATAACCTCTACGGACAAGCCTTGTCGCCTAGCCAAACACACACTCAAGCTTAGCTACCTACCTTGTCCAAACGCCTAAATAACCACTTTAGAGGTTATATTTCCTTCTTTTGGCTGCCTACACATCACCCTATAACCTCTAAACGCTTTGTCCTTAAACCTTTGACACTTAGTCAATTATTTTTACGGTTAAATTTGGGTCTTAAATCATGTATTAAAATAAACCAAATTTTAAACTACTCATAATTTTAATTTTTTAAGTGAATACTATTTTTTAATAAAATTTTAGTTTTTGTTTAATGATAAATAAAACTTTAGAGATCACCGGATTCTTTTTATAGTTGTATCCACAAAATAGGAGAGATTTCATTTTTTTTAAAAAAAAAATCAACTTTAAACGTGTATATGCACAAAAATATGGAAGATTTTTTCTTCCTTCTTTTAGGGTGAATTTTAGATTTTAAGGATAAAATCTATTTTTTAAAAAAGAAATTTTACTTTGAAAAGTAGGTGAGATTTTAAATTTTTTTTAAAGGTGAAATTAGGTAAAATATCCCTATAATCATTCACTAAAAGGGCAGATGATGTTTCTCCCACAGCCCCTTTATAAATATATACACACACATATAGAAAATGGAGAATTTTCAAAAAGAGTAAACAATTTACCCTCAATAAAATATTTACATTTTCATACAAAATTTTTGTATTTCATAGAAAAGAAACTGTAATTGATTTTATTTTTGTCTTTTAATAGTTTGTTTTTATGAAGTTTAAATAATTTGTTTTTTTTATTGTTTTTATTGTTTTTTATTGTAATTGACACGATATTACAATGATTTTATCAATAGAAAAAAAAAAACTATTCAATTGGTCACTACATAGAAGACAAAGAAATAGAAAGTGAATTCGAACTTCATTATAAGATTGGAGATTTCACGAATGATTCAATTTGAAATCAAAAAAGACATATTGACATATTACTTGAAAGTGTGTCACAAATTTAAGGCTTCACAATTTACCAAATCTTCATCATATTTACCATTTTTACGAATTGGATGAAAGAAAAGTTAGAAAGGGTGTACATTATATCATAACAACTACATGAAAGAGTGGAGGAGTGTAAACGGATTGAGTTGGGTTGGAGGACATTCCTAACCCAACCCATATTTTTAGGTTGGTTGGATTGACAATATGAATAACCCAAATAGTATTTTTAACCAACCCAATCAAACCCTTAAATTATGGATTAAGTTGGGTTGGGTTGTCGAGTTGAGAAGAAGATGGCGAACGTTGGAGATTGTGAACACTAGAGATGAGAGATCCAAACGAGAGGGAGAGAGTGAGTCAGAGAGATAAGGAGAGTGATGTGAAGTGAGCTACTTCTTTTCCATTTACTAAACTAATAATATAAATATATATATATATATATATATATATATATATGTGTACGTATGTATATAAGACCTAGATCCAAAAGGTAAGTCCTATTGAAAAAGAGCATTGTTGAAAAAAGGGAGTTCATTTGAGTATAAGTGTTATCGAGTTAGAGTAAGTTGACCACCATTAATCGCTTCCGACCAACCTCCGATGACTACTTTTTGACAATTGTAGTTGATCAAACTTCGAATGCTTGTTTTATGGCAATAGTCACAAGAAAAATATTGACCACCATTAATAGTCGTCGGCGAACCTGTGGTTACTGCTTTTCTGGCTACTATTTTTTAGCAACCTTCGACGGTCAACTTTCATCTACTGTTTTTTTGACAACCATTGTTGATCGAACCCGACAATCTTTTTCTAACAACCATCGTCGATCAACTTCTGATGAACTTTTTTATGGCAACTATTTTTTTTTTATCACTGGCAGTAACTTCCTTGTACCATTTTTCCCGTAATCGCTGCTGGTCAACCTCTGAAATCGTCGACCATTTTTCAGCGACTATTGCTAGACAACTTTTGTTTATTGTTGATCGACTAGCATTGTCGGCCAGCTTTCGTCGACCATTTTCGATGACCCATTACTGGTTAACTTTCCTCAACCATTGTCGGTAAACTTTTGTCAACTGTTTTTTATGACTGTTGCTGGCAAGTATCAATGTCCGTTGTTGGCCAACTATTGAGGACCGCTTTTTTTTTTCAATTAACATAAAAATAGAAAAGGACAACATTGTCATCTACCTAATTATAGAAGCTACTTCTAAAGGAAAGTCAAAAATGGAAGAAAAAATTTTCTTCTCATTCAAGCTTTTATATATACTATAGATAGAAATCTAAAAGAGAGTATTGCAAATATAGTTATATATTGTAAATGTACATCTATCCATAACCTACATAGGTTATCAATTGTCATATAACTCTCATTCAATTCCATGTTGTAACATTCATCCTACTAAGATTCATATTGTAATTTGTACCATGACATGACATGTCTTATAAATAGAGGTATGTGATGTCTTTCTTAGATATACCACAATTGAGTTCAATTGCTTTCCATGTTTTCTCCCTCTCTATTATTCTCTTTTGTGTTGTTTCATTGTTATGACGTATTTTCTTTATTCTTATTTTATAGTATTAAAATCCATAACAAACATAATGGGTGTTTTTTTCTTTGAATTATCATTTATGTAAAATAAATTAATAAGGATAATTTAAGTTTGTCTTTAAAGTATAAAACAACGTCAGATAAATTTAAGATAATTTGTTGGTTTTTTCCCCAAAAGTAGAACAAAATGCAAAATTATTTACACCGTATAGAACAATTTTGAAAAAAGAAAGAGCCCACAAGTCCATAACGTAAAATAACAAAAATACCTCGGAATTAATTGACCACAAACATACAAAAAAAAAAAAGCTTCTAATTTAAACGGTTGTATAATATAGTCCAAAATATCGTTTAGATATTGGTACACAATCGTTTAGATGTTGGTAAGTGATCCGTTTGAATCTATTACTTATCTATTTAGGATAGATAGTGATAGTGATCTATATGAGATAGATGACTGATTGTTTAGATTTTGGAACACAGTCATTTAGTAAAAAAGAAGAAGAAAAATAAAGAAGATGAAAGATGACGTACAAGGAAGAAATTATGGAACAAGAGATGAAGAAATCGCAAACAAGAAGAAGTGAGAATATGAGGAAGATATGTCGGAATTCAATACTCGTCCAAAAAAATTCAAAACCAACCACGAAATCATGGAACTTGTGAAAAAATAACAATGGCATGAACTTTTATTTTATTTTTATATGGACGAAGTAGTCTACTAATATTCTCCCTTAATTCGCTTTGGACTGTGCTTTTCTTTCCTTTTGTGTTTTGAAATACTAAACTTTTCATATTTTTTTTAAATGGAAAGATAAGCTGATTATTATTAAAACAAAATTGTTAAACTTTTTGAGAATACGAAATGAGAAATTCTTTTACATTCCAACTCTTTAGATTCCTTTAAAGAATGTGTTTACTTCTTTATTTTATATTTCATTATTGAATTTACGTTAATTATTTACAATTAATTGAAAAAATTATGAGACAAAATTACACATGTTTTACTTTTCTCAACAATAGAAACATAAACTTGTAAAAATGAAAAACTGTAATGACTGTTCTTTACTACGAAATATATTGTCAAACAATAACCAAGATGAGAGATAATAACAAAACAACAAGAAGTAAACGAAAAAACACACGAGAATTGTGTCCGGGAAAGTTAATCCACTGAAATCAATGAGTCAAGCAATTATAAAGTTGTACTTATATAAACACTCTTCCGCTCACAAAGACAATCGTAGAACTAATTCACTGGACACTTGGGAAACATTCTCTTTAATACTTAGGCTCCCCTTAAGTATGCTACTATTAGTGAATAACTACTCAAACTCCCCTAAATAATAGAAATTCTTGATTAATCATTCCTCTTTACTTGTGAACTCCCTTCACGAATAAACTTAGACTCCCCCTAAGTTGATGAGATCTCCCTTCTCGATAGAGCCAACTTTAGGATCTCCTAAAGCAATGTCATTAGATTGGTTTCAAATTAATCTTTAGCCAAGCATTCACACGAACAACAGCCACACGCACATAGGAATGAATCCTTTGAATATCGACTCTTCTTAGCCCAAATGGTAAAGAGAAATCAAGATATATGCAGCAACCCTAGCACAAAGACTTCCTTAAGCTTAAAAAGGACAACATAAACAAAGAGAAAAGCTTAGAAAAAATGGACATAATGGGTGTCCATGAGGGGTCATTATATCAACCTGTCTAATGTATGTCCCTAAAATTTTGAATACCAATAACTTGAGATGTTAAAGAAAATTGAATATGGTCTTTTAGAGCAAAGAGTACATAAAGAACACAAATAGAGAAGAAATAATAAAGATGAAAGAAATGATGCAACTTCAAGTGTTGGAAAGAAAACGATGAATAAAATGGTAATTTTAATAGTAGAACGTGAGTTACAAAGTTTTGTTTTTGAATTCTACCCCTTCTTACATTCAATTATATATATTATATGCATAATAGGGTTGAGTGAACCAGATCAGTATTTTTTCCTCTAATTTAATCCAACCCAACCGTGATGATTATTCTAGTTTATTTTACTTAAGTGTTTAGAGTAGCTGCTTTTATTGAAATAATGTTTACAAATAAGGGCCATAATTTTAGTCCAAAACGACCCCGTAGTATCTCTATTCTACCCCTTACCCCGAACATCCCCTCCCTCTTGCCTCCAAAACATCCTCTTCGTATCTTTTTTATAATTTACCGATTATGTGGCTTTCAGTTTTCACAATTTTTTGGTAACTTCTTTTCCCCAAAGAATATTGCTCTCTTCTTCGCGGGTTCCGTCGCAACTAATTTTCACCTCCCCAACTTCTGCCTGACTTTCTTCCGTAGGGCTGCTGGTATCCGATTCTTGTTTACAATCTGTTCCCATTCTTCCTTTGCTATCTTCGCTGCTAACATTGTTGAAATTGTTCGGTATTGCCATTTCCCGAGTTTGAATAGCTTCTTGTAGGGATTGGCTCTCAACCGAAGGCCATTCAGGTACCTTCTTCGTCCCTCTCAATTACCCTTTTTGTATTTGCATTTTAGGGAGTACTTCGTATGGATATGTCACTATGATCAATCCTATTCCTGTTTCAAGAACGGGTGTTTGTTCTAGTCTTAAGGGAAAGTGAAGTATTCTCTTTCATTGTAGGTCGGATTTTTAGTCATTTTTTATTTTGTTATTCCACTCATTGAATTTAGTTGTTAAGTAGCAGGACTGGAACTACAATAGAGTAATGGCGTCTTCAGATGATGAGGCTGAGACCTTACCAGTACCACCTGTCTCAAATTATTCTCTTTCATTGTAGGTCGGATTTTTAGTCATTTTTTATTTTGTTATTCCACTCATTGAATTTAGTTGTTAAGTAGCAGGACTGGAACTACAATAGAGTAATGGCGTCTTCAGATGATGAGGCTGAGACCTTACCAGTACCACCTGTCTCAAATTATCACTTTGTGGATCACAAGGAAGAACCTATTTCATTCTCTATTTTGCCGATTAAATGGGATGAAGGGGAGAGATTGGAGGGCAGTCAAGAACCTGTTTTCCTCCATGGTACAGTTGATAATGGACTTCAAAAGGTTTATAAACAGGTTACCGCATGGAGATTTAATATTTCTGGTTCAAAGCCAGAGATATCGGTGCTTTCCAAAGAGAATGTGTGGATTACACTTCAGAAGCCTAGAAAGAGCTTTGAGGATACCATTAGAACCATCTTGATCACAGTGCACTGCCTTCATGCTTTGAAGAGGAATCCAGATACATCTAGCAAATCTTTGTGGGATCTATTAGCTAAAACCTTTAGGTAACATGAATTCATTTCATCTTTTACTTTCATGCTTTTGTATTTGTTGTTTTTAAGCCATTCATTTTTGCAGCTTGTATGAAGTGAGGCCTTCCCAGAATGATTTGGTGGATCACATGTCATTAATCGGAGAAGCAGTTAAAAGGGATGATATATTGGCCAAGTCCCAGGTTCTCTTTCATTCTTGTGCAGACAATGAAAAGATTATGTTCATTTGTTTTGTTGAATAAATTTTTTTATATGGATGTGAAGAAGAAACAAAAGGGCAGGGGGGAGGGAGGAAGGAGTTCGTGATACATTCCTAAGTCTCAAAGCCACGCCCACAGGCAATAGAGTTTCAATTAGTGCAAGATAAATAAAATTTTTGACTCAACCATTCCACAGTTCTAGGTTATGTTGACTTCCATCCTCAAAATATTTTTTATACCCTCTTTTCAGAAATTTCCTACAGGACTTCTGGAACCATATTTATCCCCGTAGGCTTTTCATTTTCTATAAAGATAATTCCCATACTGTAATCTAGAATTCAGAAACGTATGTCTTATTCCTCTTGAGTCAAAGCAATGTTACATATTTATAAAGAGAATAAACTAAACCCTAGAGACTATGTAAAATTACAATAAAGGACATATGTATATATATATATATCATAACACTCCCCCTCAAGCTGGAGCAAATATGTCGATCATGCCCAGCTTGTTGCACAGATAGCTTATTCTTGTTCCATTTAAAGCTTTAGTTAGAATATCTCCCAATTGTTCTCCGGTCTTCACATATCCTGTGGACACCAACCCATCTTGGATTTTCTCACGAATGAAGTGACAATCCACCTCAATATGTTTAGTTCTTTCATGAAATACTGGATTAGATGCAATATGAAGTGCAGCTTGATTATCACACCATAATTTAGCTGGCACGGTAATACTAAAGCCTATCTCAGATAATAGTTGGTGAATCCATACTATTTCACACACAGATTGTGCCATAGCTCTATATTCTGACTCAGCACTCGAACGAGAAACAACATTTTGTTTCTTACTCTTCCATGAAACTAAGTTTCCACCTACAAAAACACAATATCCAGAAGTCGATCTCCTATCCTCACGAGACCCCGCCCAATCAGCATCAGAAAAACATTCAACTCTCGTATGTCCATGATCTTTGTATAGGATCCCACGTCCAGGAGCAGCTTTTAGATAACACAAAATCTGCTCTACTGCAAACCAATGATCCACTGTAGGGGAAGACATGAATTGACTTACAACACTTACAGAATATGCAATGTCTGGTCGAGTCACTGTTAAGTAGTTCAACTTTCCAACTAATCTCCTATATCTCTCAGGATCTTTACATAATTCTCCTTCTTTAACAAGTTGCTGATTTGGCATCATTGGAGTGCCACTTGGTTTGGCGCCTAATTTTCCTGTTTCAGACAACAAATCAAGTACATATTTTCGTTGAGACAAATAAATACCTTTCTTGCTTCTCATCACTTCAATGCCCAAAAATATTTCAATTGGCCCAAATCTTTTGTATAAAACTGACCCTGAAGGAAAGTTTTGAGAGACGAAATACCCAATGCATCATTTCCAGTAATAACAATATCATCAACATATACAACTAGTAGAACTATACCCTTCTCAGATCGGCGATAGAAAACTGAATGATCAGATGTACTCTTCTTCATACCAAAGCATACAAGGGCTTGACTAAACTTACCAAACCACGCACGAGGACTCTGTTTCAAACCATACAGAGATTTTCGAAGGCGACATACTTTATCACTCTCCCCCTGAGCAACAAACCCTGGTGGTTGTTCCATATAAACTTCCTCTTGAAGATCACCGTGAAGAAAAGCATTCTTAATGTCAAGTTGATGCAACGACCATTTATTGGTAGCAGCCATGGAAAGAAATAGGCGAATGGAAGTTAACTTGGCAACCGGAGAGAATGTATCTGAATAATCAGTGCCATAGATTTGAGCATAACCTTTGGCAACAAGGCGAGCCTTTAAGCGAGCCACTGTTCCATCAGGATTCATCTTGACAGCAAACACCATTTACAACCAATGGCCTTCTTTCCTGCAGGACGAGATACCAAATCCCAAGTACCATTATCATCTAAAGCAGTCATCTCCTCAATCATTGCATTTTGCCAGCCAGGATGAGACAAAGCTTCATGAACAGAGTTAGGAATAGATGTGGATTCAAGAGACGTAATAAACGCATATGTGGAGGGAGATAACTGGTGATAGGAAATAAAGGAAGAAACGGGGTAAGTACACTTGCGTTTACCTTTGCGAAGAGCAATGGGAAGATCATCACTTGGCGCTGGATCACATGATGAAGGAAGCATTGATGGAGGACATGAGTCTGAAGGTTGTGGTGGAGGTCGTCGGGAGTAGACTTGAGAAATCAACGGGCGGGAAGGAGGCACATCAGTAGACAAGGATGGTGTGGGAGAGGTAACCTCATATATAAAAAGATTGTCATCCTCCCCCTGACACAAACTCGATGGTGATGAAGTAAAGGGTGTATCTTCAAAAAAGACAACATCAGGCGAAACCAGATACCTTTTAAGGGTAGGACAATAACAACGATAACCCTTTTGAACACGTGAATAACCCAAGAAGATACACTTCAAGGATTTGGGATCTAACTTAGTATGATGAGGACGAACGTCACGAACAAAACAGACACAACCAAATATCTTAGGAGCAATAGGAAACAAATGCTTGGTAGGAAAAAGAACACGATAGGGAATCTCACCATTAAGAACAGAGGAAGGCATTCTATTAATCAAAAAACAAGCTGTAGAAACAGCATCAGCCCAAAAGATTTTTGAAACATGCATTTGAAACGATAAAGCACTGGCAGTTTCAAGTAAATGCCTATTTTTTCGCTCTGCAACACCATTTTGAGATGGAGTGTCAGCACAGGAAGATTGATGAATAATGCCATTTTCACACAAGTAAGAACCAAGAGAATGAGAAAAATATTCACCCGCATTATCAGTACGCAAAGTTTTGATAGAGACATTAAATTGGTTTTTTATTTCAGTATGAAAGGCACAAAAATGAGATAATAACTCAGAACGATTTTTCATTAAATATAACCAAGTTAGACGAGAATGATCGTCAACAAAAGTAACAAAATAACGAAAGCCTGTTTGAGATACAACTGGACACGGACCCCAAATATCAGAATGAACTAACTCAAATGGAGCAATTGCTCGTTTATCGACTCGAGGACTCGAACTAAGACGATGAAATTTCGCAAATTGACACGAATCACAATTTAAAGAGGACAAAGACCTAAATTCTGGATAAAGTTTCTTCAACACAAACAAAGATGGATGACCTAAACGACAATGGACTTCAAAAGGAGAGGGAACGACAGGACACGCCACAGCTTGCGATACTTGATGATCAAAGAGATAAAGGCCTCCTGACTCATATCCTCTACCAATAATCTTCTTCGTCACACGATCCTGAAACAAGCAATAACCAGAAAAGAACATGACAACACAATTTAGGTCATGAGTAAGTTGACTAGTAGAAATTAAATTAAAGGATAAGTTAGGCAAATGTAACACAGAAGAGAGAGAAAAGGATGGGGTAAGGTGAATAGTGCCAGAGCCAAGAACAGAAGATGTGGAGCCATCGGCCAATGTAACAGATGGGAAAGGGGCAGGGGACAACGGTCTAGAAAATAGGTGAGAATTACCTGTCATATGAGCTGTGGCACCAGAGTCTATGACCCATTTGGTAGATGATGTAAGAAGACACTTTATATTACCTGGGGCAACAGTGGATGCAATCGGAGTAGAGGAAGATGACGCTTGTAATGACTCTTGGTAATTCTGAAACTTAGCAAACTCATCTGCAGAAATAGTAACTGACGCCTCTGGTATATCGCATGTGGAGGCTATCTGAGCATGTTGAGATCGTTGACTATTCTTATATAGCAATTTCCGACAATCACGTTTCATATGGCCTGGCTTACGACAGTAGTTACAAACAATCTCTACAGACTCTGGTTTTCGATGATCAGTACTATTCCTCTGAGGTGCCCGAGGGTTATTGTTCTTGCTAAAGAGAGCACTACTGGGTTGAGGAATAGACACACTAGTCGGAGAGCTTTCAATGCGAAGGACTCGAGTGAAGGCATCATCTAATGATGGAATCTTGGAGTCAGAGAGAATCTGTGTCTTTGCCATTCCAAATTCAGGTAAGAGTCCATTCAGAAAAATCATAACAGCCATCTTCTCTCGTTGAACTTGTTGAACTTTAACATCAGGACTAAAAGGTAACAACAAGCCAAGCTCGGCAATGATCTTCTTAAGCCGCATAAAGTAGCTGGTGACAGACTCAGCTTTCTGTTCCGCACGAAAAAATTGCATACAAACTTCAAACATTCTATGCACTTGCTCTTTACCTGAGTATAGAAAATCCAAAAATTCCAAAAGTTCTTTAACAGACTCACAGTGATCAACCAATCCAATTATCTCACTCTCAATTGAATTCTTGATCTGAAGATATAAACGGGCATCATCACGAAGCCAATCCTTCTTCTGCTTTGCATCTTTCATAACACATACAATCTGAGATCCAAGTCCTCAATTTTAGAGGGAGCTGTCCTGATCAGTTGGTGGAATGCAAGGCCCTGATTTTCTGTGGGTAATGATTGTGAAAGTACACACGGTTAATCTCCTTGCGGTCAGCTTGCAAGCACAGAGTGCAGTAGCCAAGTAGGATATATGTTTCATATCATCTCACAAGTGTTGATTTCATGGCATAAAAGAGTACAAAGACTCCAAAAACTCTAATGAAGATTCTGTTACGTTTGGGACTTTAGATGACCTTAAAATCTTGAAAATAGTGGTAGAGGGTACAATGTTTAACTAGTTGAGGTACTTAGAAAAATGTCAACAAAGAAGAGATCTGGTTTTGCACAACTTAGTCGCTGGGCTATTGAATTGAATTAATTCTACAGAATACGAGTCTTTGCCACTTGTTAATTCAAGAGATAGTAACAAGGAAATTTTGCATGTGGAACATGCATTTATTATAATTTGAATAATTTTGGAAAAAGTATAGTTACTGTTCAAATGATAGTTATTTCAGTGGTATACTTTGTCATTTTGTTTGAATTAGAAACACTTTCATAGATGATAATATTGTAGAAGAGGGGGGAGGAAAGCAAGCCCGATGCTGAAGGAGGTTACAAAAAAGTTATCCAACTGGCTGTAACTGTGTAAGGAGAAACAATGTTCTACCAGGGCCACAAAAGTAAGGGGTGTAAGAGATGATTGAAGGATTGCTCTTTGTTGTCAACATTGGATTTCCAATCTTTTAGGCTTATAGTCAAAGGATAGGGAAGATTATCTACGGATGTGCTTCATTTTGCAATTTGTATGGAGTTATGTTTGGAAAGAAATATTTAAGCTTATAATGGGCAGGAGATAGATGAATAAAACCTTTAAGTAGGAATTCTTTTAAATTTTGGGTATCTTCAATTAACATTGTGCTAAAGAACCAGATTTTGCTAAATAGATGACCTATTTGAAAACTCCATTTGGAGGGTTTGGCTTTTGGATCCCCAACCTTCCCCCACATCACTGCTGCTTATATGTTGTAAATGCCTTCGTTAATGGGTCCTTTCTATTGTATCCTTTGTCGAAAGGTGGAGGAAAACATGGACCACATTCTCCGAGGGTGTCAGTTTGTGAGATCAGCGTGGAATTGTTTTTCTTTTAGGAGTTTGATATTGCGATTGCTCGCCAGAGGGATATTCGTTCAATGATTGGGGAGTTCCTCCTCCATTTGTCTTTTAAAGTGAGGCTGTTTTTTTGTGATTCGTAGGGTGTGTGTTTGGTTGTGGGAGAGGTACAGTAGAGTGTTTCGAGGTGCGAATGGAGACCCTTGTGCGGTTTGGTCCTTGGTGAGGTTCTGTGTTTCTCTTTGGGCTTTGGTTTCAAAGACCTTTTGACAATAGAGTGTTCTCAATGAAAACTTTTCAATATAATAAAGCAGTCTACAGTGGCATGAGTCAATTTTTCTTGAGCCATATTTTAATAGAATTCTTTTGTACTGAATTAGATGATCTTCTTACCTTGATGGTTTGTAATCTGAACAGTTCTTACTTGCATTCCTTGAAGAGAAGCCTGTTAAGAGAATGTCATGTCATGAGGTAATTCATTTTTGCTGTCAAGTGCATGCCTACAAGGACTCTCCTGTTTTCTCATTTTCAGCTTGGACAGTTGTTCTTTCAGGATGCTCAACGTAATATGCAGCCAAGTTTTATAGTTGATGATTCAGATGATGAAGACATGGTTGATGATGCTGTTGAAGAGGAAAGTGATGATGCTGTTGAAGAGGAAAGTGATGATGATGTCTTTGATTCTGTCTGTGCATTTTGTGATAATGGTGGCAACATTATATGGTATTTGTTTTCTGTTCCTTGTTATCAGATGAACATTTTGGGTAATGCTTTAAAATGCTGGAGGTGGCCTTGAGGCTTTTCCTCTTGGAGAGGCCGAGGAGTAAGCCTCAAAAAGTGAATAAAAACATCTTGAAAATCCTAAATTGGTATAAATAGCCAAGTAGTGCTAAACATGATTGTCATGTAAAAGTGCTAAGAGAAAATTCACCCCTGCAATTTTCACTTGATCAAAAAATTCTAAAGGATATCTTTATCATTACTACAACTACTAATATGTAATAGGATTGATTTATAGTATAAATTTTGCCTTCAGTGTTTTTAAAGTCACAACAACAAAAGTAATCCTAATTCATATTGACACAACTTAAACCTTGATATTTTTGAAGAAGCTAGGCAAATGACTATTTTTTTTTATCACTAGATGAGGCACATAGATTTTAAGCCTTGATGCATTTTTACAAAGCTGTTAGCTTCTTCTATGAGAGGTGTAAGCCTCTTATGGTCGTCGTAAATCTCAAGGCTAAAACTTAGAATTTTGCCTCAGGATGAGCCTCAAGGTGTGAGCCTCAATAGCTTTTTGGAACATCGATTCTAGGTTCATATTTTGAAATACTTGTAAACAACATTGGGCGTGGTTATTGGGACCTGCGAAAAAAGTTAAAAGGTGCTATGACGAATATGTTCAAACCCTCATGTATGCTGCCTACCATATCTAATCCTACAAAATTTTGACAAAAGAAGGTTGTGAGCCCATATGGTTTCCTTGTGAAATAAGTTGAGGTGCACGTAGGTTAGCTTGGACACTCATAAATATAAAAAAGGGTAATCGTAATGGATGACCATTTGAGGAATAATAATTAAGGATATAGCAACATTTTAAAAAAATTGCAAATATAGCAAAACTATCGCTGATAGACTTGTATCACTGATAGACTCGTATGATTTATCGGTGATAGACCAATTTTTATAACATGGTCTATCAGTGATAGATTCTATCATTGATAGAATTTGACACATTTTGCTATATTTGCAATTTTTTAAAAATGTTGCTATATACTTAATTATTTTGAATTTAATTGCTAAATTTGCAACTATCCCTATAAAAAAACAAAACTTTTGAAATATATGTTTTGTGAATTTTTGAGGTGGTTAAAAACATAGAATCATCATCTTTCAAATTCACACAGTTATTCCAGTAGTCATGGAAGTTCTCTTCTCTCTCATTTAGATGGCATCCTGTTAGAGAAAAGGCCAAGAAAATACATGGTGGTACATAGTTTTGTAGCATCATCTTGGAGTGTTCTTTCTAAATTTTTTGTACCTATTCTCTCTCTATAGTTTTCAGTATCTTCTTTGGTTTTAGGGTTTCCTTTTTGTATATTTCATTATTTTTGATGAAATGTTGAAGTATTCATTTTCTGTAGTGCATTCCTTTCTGTTTTGTTTAAAGTGATCCATTGATATTTGATAATTCATTTTATGGATCTTGTGTCCGATTTTAACTAAATGATAAGGTTTTTTTTCTTTGGAGAGAGTAATATTTCATATCTCAACTGCCAATACCTGTTCTCCTGTTATTTTTTAATATACCTTCTGCCTTTTTTTCACAATACACATATTGTTTTTTTCCCCTACTTTAAATTATCGAGGTTGGTTACTGGCTTTGCAAAATTGTTTGTTTCTTAAAATCATAGTTCGATGGAATTTCCTTCCCTTTTAGCCTTCTTCTCAGAATGACATAGAAATGACAGCTCGACCAGGAAATCACACACAAAAGTGTTTCTAGTTCAAAATAATATGATCTAATGAATAATTACAGAAGTCATTGGAAATTTTCTCCCAAGTAGAAGCATCAAGCTAAGCCTAATAAGCTATTTTGATTTTCTTATAGCTGTGATGGGAGGTGCATGAGGTCCTTTCATGCAACTGAAGAGGATGGTGATTGTTTCTCGCTCGGTCTCTCTAAAGAAGAAGTAGATGTATGATAATATTCATGTATGTTTTCTATGCTTGCAAACTCCCTTTGTTAATTTTCTTCAATATCTATGGGCTTGCTGGCAGGCAATTGAAACCTTTATTTGCAAGAATTGCGAGTACAAACAGCACCAGTGCTATGCTTGCGGGAATTTAGGTTCATCTGATCAGTCTTCTGGTGCTGAGGTATGGGATTAATAATGTTTACTGGATGTTTTTGATTTTTTTTACTTTCAATATACACTGTTTTTGCGGGGTATGTTTTTCTTAGAGAGAAACACGAATGAGAGAGAGGAAGGTGTCTTTGCGGGAATAAAATGGGTCATAAATCCAATTTGAACAAGATATCAAAGTGAAAATTACACTTTTGATCCTTGAGGTTTGTTTTGAATTGTTGTCTAAGTTTGAAAATTGAACAATCGAGTCTCCTACATTTGAAAAATGCTTGATTTTGCTCCCTTTATTAACAGGATCTACATGTGGTAATTACTATGAATAAAAATATTATTAATTAATATAAATAAGTTGAATAAAATACTAATTTTAATTTTATTGAATTCTCTCTCTCCTCTCCTCCTTCAACCCCTCTCCATCATTGTTGTGCCGCTCACCGTTGTTGCTATTAAAGGAAAAGCCCACCAGCTCCCTTTTTCTTCCTCTTCCAACAAAAAATGTAGGAAATATGAACACAAATACAAATATAGGATAATTCAATAGGATACAAATGATATGCCAATTTTTGAAAAACTAGGATATGGATACGTTGAAGATACATTATTTTAATTAAGAGAATATCAAATATATGCAGATTTAACATAAAGATGCTAAATGTAATGCACTAATAGACATGAAGTGTCAAGTTCAGTGTTTTTAAAGGCTCAAGGCGCACTAAGGCGCATTGGTCCTCTGGAGCCTAGGCACAAGGCGCAAAAAAAGGCGTGAGCTTTTTTTGATAAGACGCACTATATATAAAAAGAAAAGAAAATATATATATACACACTCGTAGCAGAGCAACAATGTATAAAATATAAGTACCCAATATAAGTAGCCTAAACAACAAAACACAACAGAAAACTACCCAGTATTCAACAACAAGTCAACAATCAAAATAAAAGTTCATCCCTAAAGATCAAACTCATCATCACTAAATTGATCCTCGTCTTCATTCACTCCTTCGTTAGACTTATTGCCATCAGTATCTTCTTCTTCCAAATCGAAGTCATCTAAATTTACTTGTTTGCGTTGCGTGGTAGACGAGGATGAACATGAAACATTAGTCTTTGCTCTAGAGGTACTAGCTCTAGAATAGAATGATGGTTCTTTTGCTCCGACAGCTCTAGAAACATCACCCCACGTTAAAGAATCATCGTCAAATACCAACTCATCATCCTCCTCAGAATCGTCATCCAATCTTCCAATCAACCATTCGTTACTATCATCAATATCTTTTAAGGAGATGGGATCGACAATATCTTGTAGGTTGTATCGACGTTTTAATGCTGTGTTGTATTTGATGAACACTAGATCATTCAAACGACTTTGAGCAAGCCTATTTCGTTTCTTGCTATGAAGCTGAAAAATTAGAAAGTTTCATTATCAGTGAATCAACAAATTTTGATTCTCATTCTCAATGTACTTAAGGAGAGAAAAGGTAACTTGTTCAAACACACTCCAATTACGCTCGCATCCAGAAGCGCTACAAGTAAGACCTAAAATTCTCACATCAAACTTTTGCAAGCTTGGAGTTGATTGTCCAAAATTATCCCACCATTCCACTATAGGCACAAACAAAAAAATATATATTAATAGAAGAACTTGTTGCTAGTATCGTTGAGTAATCGTTTAGTTGAAATTTACCTGGAGATATTTTGTCCCTTTGTCTGATTGCTAAAGGTTGTCCGAATAATGCTTCAGCTCTCTTATACTTGCTTAGTTCTGCAAGTATTTTGTCTTGTACTTCCAATGAAGCAACCATTTTTGTTATGCATGAGTAGAGTCCATTAACTATTTCATCATCCTTCTGGATATTAGGATTCAGATAATAGAATGACAGGTTTAAATAATACCCCGCTGCATGCAGGGGACGATGCAACTGAAGCTCCCATCTTTTATCAATTATGGTGAAAATGTCCTTGTATTTTTCTTCATTATTATTAAAGGATTTAGCAATAGCTTCCTTAGCTCTATCCATGGCCTCATAAATATATCCTAGGTGGCTTCTTCTCGCCATCAACCAATCTAAGAACTCGGACTAGTGGGCCAGATACTTTAAGAGTGAAAACAATTGTAGTCCAAAAACTAGCCAACAAAATAGTCTGAACTACTCGTTTCGCTTGTTGCTCCTTACTCCATTTGCTATTCTTCCATTCATCTGAAGTAAACATCTTCCTCAGATTATTCTTTTGACGATGTATACTCGATAATGTAATGCAGGCAGTAGCAAAACGAGTCTTAGCTAGTCTAACTAACTCCTTTTGGTTAGTAAAACATCGCATCATGTTTAACAATCCAGGATGAACATATATGAAATTGCTAATCTCCATGCCTCTTTTCAATGCTTTTCGAATATTCGAGATCTTGTATACATCCTCCAACATCAAATCTAAGCAATGAGCGGTACACGGAGACCATATTAACTGTGGTCGCTTTGCTTCTAACAATCTCCCTATTAACAAAGAAAATAAGTACACATTTAACGTAGAACTCAACTAAATCTAACAAATTAAAGTTATAACTTGTAAGTAGTCTACATTCTTACCTGCCATCACATTTGCTGAGGCACTATCGGTAACTACTTGTCCAACATTCGCTTCTCCAATTCGGTCTACAAAATTATCAAATAACTCGAACATCTTCTTTCCATCTTTCACATAAGATGAAGCATCGATGGACTCAATAAACATGGTGCCTTTAGGACTGTTAACTAAAAAGTTAATTAATGTCCTATTTCTTCTATCGGTCCATCCATCAGCCATAACAGTGCATCCAACCTTGGCCCACTCTGCCATATGGTTACTCATCAACTCATTTGTTGCTTCTAATTCCTTTTTCAAACATGGAACTCTTAACTCATGATAAGATGGTGGTTTCAATCTAGGACCGAATTGCCCAATTGACTCAATCATAGGGGCAAAACTATCATATGTGCAGGCATTCAGAGGCACTCCTGCATCATAAAACCATCGAGCAATTCTTTGGATGGTGTGCTCTCTCATTTCCTTCTTGTATGCCCCATTCAATGAAGTTTGTTTTCCTTTGTCCTTTCTATTTTGAACCACAGTTTCTGGGTTAGGAGTAAAAAATGCATCCATTGGACCCTTTTGCCTTGGCTTCTTCAAGCTCGGGCCCCTTGGTGTTGTTATGTTGTTTACACTAACACTCCCTTCATCTTCATCCTCGATACCGTAATCTTCTACATCAATGTCCACAATCAGATTTCTTTGTTCTTTAATCTCTTTTTTTTTGGACATGTACTCTTTAATTTCTTCCTTCACGTGATCCGAACATTTTGTACAGGCGGTGACATTTCTGTAACCACCAGCGAGGTGTTGTTTCATTCTATATACCCCTCCTTTTGTTACTTTCGAACAAAATCCACAGACAAACGTATTTTTATCTTGGTCATTTTGCAATTGACCATATTTCCATGCCGGATTTTTTCTTGAACTTTTATCAGCCATCTATGATCTAAGTTATAAAAAAAAAAAAAAAACAGAAGCTATTTAAAACAGAAGCTGTTATAAAAAGATAAAAAAACAGAAGCTATCTATGGATGGGATGAAGCTGTTATAAATGGAGGATTGGAGGGGAGTGTGTTGTGAGAGGGATGGGATGAAGGTTGAGTTTGATGGGTTATTGAAGGAAGTTGTGGTCGAGAAGTATAAGAAGAAGAAGATGTCCAAAACTTGCACACAATAAATAAGTCAAGAGACAAAACCAATAGTCACTCAATGGGTATACCACGCTATGAAAACACAAAACGACATATGTAGTTCGTAGCCGTCAAATCAGCAAATTGATAGCTAACTTAGACCAAAACATACTAGAACCAAATGAATCTGTGACACAACAAAGTGTCACAGTAGAGTATGAAATTTAATGCAAGATGTCAAATCAACAAAGGAGAGATACTCAGAATTCGACATCTAAAAAAATAGCCCACTATGCTTAGCATGAAATATAGACTTTTGGTCAAAACTTGATTGTAGTTATCTCAATCCTCTGCTATATTTCATCTCATTCCTCTCGAGTTTCATTGGAATTGTAGGTGGAAACTTAGTTCTCGAAAATGAAAGAGAGGATCCACCTTCCATTCTCTTAGCAACCAAATTAGAGGAAATGACAATAGAGCCAAAAGATGCAATAGATAGAAAACATTTCAAGTTCGTTCATCCATATTTGTTCTTTTCACCATTCTGAGCAATCAATATGTTAAATGAAAGTAAAAGGATAAAAACTAATAATCCTTTGAAAAGCATGTACGAAATGGAAGAAGTTGTTGAGTGAAAAAAAGGAATGTGAGATTTTGAATGTGAATCTGACGAAAGACAATGAATTGATTAAGAAGTTGTTGGAGGAATCAGGCAGGGTAATTGAAGATTTAGAGAGGAAAGTGGATGTGAAAATGAAGGAGAAAGGTGAGATTGAAAAGGAAAAAAATGGGCTGGAAATGGAGGTTGAGATTTGAGAAGTTAGAGAAGGAAGTTGCTCAATTAAAACAGAGTACATTCTGTTTCAAACAGGAAAAGGAAGAGAACGGGAAGAGAATTTCTGAGCTTCAAATGAGAATTGAATAAGCTGTGGTGAAAGAAAGTGGGATGCTGATGGAGTTTGATGTTCTTGTCAAAGAGTTACAGAAGAAGGAGAAAGCAATGCAGATGTTAACTGAACAAAGAGATTCACTTGATGTGAATTTAAATCTAATCCAAGAGGAGGCAAAAAGTTTACAACGTACGATTGAGATACTCACCCGCGATAAAGCTGAAATGGAGGAGGTGAAAACTGAAGCAGAATATTATTGTCTTCTCTTTTCCTCTGTTTTTGCACCAAAAAACAGAGTAATGGCAGCCGCAGCACCAAATAGATTTGTTGACGTTTTGTGTGAAGAAGAAGGGTGGAAAAGGAAGCAAAAAGTTTTGAAGTAGAAGCAGAACGGAAGAACCGAAAAAGTAGATGAAGAGTCGTGTTGAAGAAAATTCATGCGCGGGAGGAGAAGGGTGAAGGGTTGTTTCTTCACTTTCACGTAATAGGTTTAAAAAATTTAGATAATAATAGTTTTTTATAATTAAAGCCCAGCCCATAAGTTATAAAAATAGCCCACTCCTAATTCGACTTGCGCCTTTGAGGCGCGCGCCTAATCTGGGCTTTTTAGAATTCTCCGCACTTCCTCACAAATAAGCTCCAAGTGGGCGCCTTGAGCCTAGGCGCACCTAGGCGCGCGGCTTAGTGCGCTTTTTAAAACACTGGTCTAGTTGATGACAATACTACAAAATACTTTACCAGAAGTACTATCAAAGGTATTGAAATACAATTTCTCTTAAAAAATATTGAAATACAATTGCAATGGAATAGAATAGAAAAGGTTGGCGCACCAGAGTTAGAATGACAGAGGAGAAGAAGATTAGAGAGAGAAGTACGAGGATAAATGAAAAACTTCTTCATTGAATTGTTAAAGATATTTAAGTGGGTTATTTTGTGTGACTTAGGCGGGATGGATGAAGATTAGATGATTCTAGTTTGGTCTTTTTAAATATTTTTCCTTTTAGTTTTGGGTGGGGGCAATGGGCTTTTTAAATATGCTACCTAGTTTGGATTGGGAAAGATTAGATGCCTTCTTTTTAGAAGGTCCAACGTGTCCACTTCAGAAGTGCATTTGATATTTGTTTTTTATTAAAAGCAAATATGTCAAATCACTTATCCGATATGTATATGGGAAGTATTTAGGAGTATTGATATTTGATACGTATTTGATACGATTTTTTGCTTCACATGGAGTATTCATGCTTCATAAGCAAAAAAAACCCACACCCCACTCCCCACTCCTTTCTTCTTTGAGAAAAAAAGCCCTCGCCTTGCCTTCATCAGTGAGAGGGCATCGAACTTGTACACCATTATGTACCCTTTGAAACCACCAGCACCAGCACCAGCACCCTTTTTTGACAAGAAACAAGCTTTTTCATTAAAATAATGATATGAGACTATGCTCAAAGTACAATGGAAACAACAAGCATAAAGCTGTGGATCAGGAGGTGCACCCGGGCATCTCAACTAGGTTGACACCCCATTAGTACCATCAACACCTTGAAAAGAAACTTGCAAATAACTTAATAACTTAAAAATTACAATCATTGCCAAGATTTTTTTTTTTTGAAACGAAAATAAGCCTCTTTATGAAGGATAATGAGACTAAAGCTCAAAGTACAAGAGTATTATACCAAAACCAAAAGAACTAAGGGAAAAAACAAGCTAAAACATAAACAAAGACTATAATCGGGCAACATAAATATGATGGAAACTTAAATACGAGTCCGAATCAGAAAATAAACGAGCTAATCAAAGCCACACAATACAGTACATCAGTAGAAAGCTAAGTAAAAAGCAATACTTAAACACTCTCTCAAAATTAGCCCACTCCACTCGTATAAAAAGTACTGCACATCCAAATCTTCAAGATGATAGGAGAAAATGAAAGCCAAGAAGATGCAAACAGCTGCCTCAAAGCTAACTTGCCAACACAATCCAAAGTCCAGAGGATCTGGAAGTAGTCTTCTTCCAATCCACATAAACTTGCCAGCACTGCCTTCAACTCATTACTCCAGTTATCAAAGAGAAGTCAGCTTTAGCAATGTCAGTTTTCTGAAAAAACCTTCAACCCACCTTGTAAGAAAGTCCCTGAAAATCTTTAAAGCTTCCAACTAAAATCTGGCCGACATCTTTTGAGCTCTATATGCTTTCTATGACTTCTTTAACGAAGCTGTCCATTCTAGAATCTTGAATTAGTAGTATGTCTGGACTAATTTCTTTTGAAAACTTCTAAGAATCAGCCACCATGTTTTTGTCCAAATCATCATGCAATTCAATAGCTAATCTTCAATTTTCAACCCTGAGGATATCCACCGAATGACCTGTTTTCCTTTGGATTAGGCTAAAGAGATTTCACAGGTATCCACTATGGAATGCAATTTTTAGGTATGTATTTTTCTTTTACAGTGGAGTAAAGGAAAGCTTTTCTTAATGGAAAGTAATTGAACCTCTTCAGATTGGAATAAAATACTTAAAGCCTTGTTCATATCAACTGGCATTTTATTGTAATTTCTATCTCCTCATTGTCCTCTTTCCTGTTCTTCACTGCTTACACTTGCCAATGACTCTTCATCAAAGTCTTTCGTACCTTTATGAGAAGTCTGAAAATTGCTATGTAATCCTCGCACAGAAGGAGGATTGAAAGACTCTTGGGAATTACATCCGAAATGGGAACCAGGTTTATTCAAAAAAGGTAAAGAAGCTGACCTGTTTTGATTTAGGCCAGGGACTTGGATCTTGACACAACAGCCTCAAGCAAGTCAGGGTTTGTGATTTTTGTCCAAGAATTGCTAAAAGAAGTCCTTTTCTTGGTCAAGTGTTTTCGGAAAGGCTTAACCAAATAAGAACTTCCTTGAGACATTTTAGGAATCTTGCACTTCTTGTTTCTCTTCATTCGTTGATGCAAGCAAATGTTAGCCGGAAATTTCTGAGGTATTTCGAACTCACTCGTATTGTGAGATGGAGACTGAAGAAGATCATTATTCGAGTTATCCTTGGACAATTGGAATGCTATATTCACTGTACTGTTTGATTGGTTGGAAAAAGGCAAGGAAGAGTTGGATTCCAAGGCAGAGGAAGATATGAGAACACGGCTGGAAGGTGGAAGGGTTCTTGAGTGATTAGTTAATGCTGCTGAGCTGTCTTTTGGGAGGAATAACGGAGGAACTACAACAGGCTCTCTTTTAAATTTCTTTTTCGTGCCCTTACGGATGGAAGCAGAACAATTACTTTGCAGAGAATCATTTCCATTCACATTCTCTTTCCTTGTTAAAGCTTTTTTCGTGTTCATACTAGGCTGGAAAGTAGCCCCATTTGAGCTTTCCACCATTTGAGGTTAGACCAAAGCCCAATGAATTAAATGCATAGATATCTTCTGCTGAATTCTCTCTCTTCCTTGGATACAGCCTATTAATTTCTAACGGACATATTTCATTTCCAATCAGATTGTCGGCCTCCGGCGCCGGTGAGGGTGATGAATTTGATTCAAAGCTTCTAATGGATTTCTTGAAAAGGAGGGAGCTGTTTTAGTGGATTTAAACACATCAAGTTCTTGAGGGAAGAACAAAACATTAACATCTTCATCTTCCAAAGCTTGCCTAACCCTTAGTTAATCAATAGGGTTTTTGAAAATCCTTAACAATAAGACTTCCCTTGAAAATACATGGGGGATCCATAGGCTCAATATCATCAAAATTCAAGAAAAAATTACTTCTATTAAAGTCTGTAATTTCAGTGGTAGTAGGTATAATACCACATAAATTCGGTTTAACTTGAATTCTTGCTTCGTTGCAATTGGTTAGATTAAGCGTTTCTGTGGCAATGCTTTCTAAACCCTCAAAATTCTCTCTGGTGGCTTCGAAGGTTTTTCTACACTAGTAGTCCAGAGGAAGGTTTCCAATTCTTAACCATCTGCTGCAGCCTTTCATTACCAACGGCTGGCTGTTTTTTAATCTATCCCATTTTTCGAACTTTAGGTGAAATGGCCCCATCTCCTGCCATCTCTCAGGTTCATTGATGAAATCTTCAACCAGGCCTTGATCCAAACTAATAAGAGCATTTTCATCCAATAGTGGGTTGATGATAATTCTTGTTTGGAAAAAGATTTCCAGCAGTTTTCGAATTTCTCTCCAATAATCAACGCAAAGAGTATTGTAACTATCCACAACTATTCTGATGTAGCCTAAGTAATCTCAAGGAGAAATCCTCCAAGAACCAAGATTGAGAATCTTTTATTAGAATGAATAATGTGCTTCATACAAGAGGAGAAGACTTCTATTACAAATGGGGCTAAAAAGGGAATTAATCTAGAATATTACCTAATTACCCAATTAACTCTTAGTCTTCTTACATCATTTTCAAACTTTGTTTGAATAACTTCCGAGTTATTTGTCACCCCCTGACTCTGTTTTGCTCTCTTCAAAATAGAGGAAACTTGAGAGCTTTCTCCTTCATCTTTGGTCACAGCCTGATAATCAACTTTAATGGCACTCTCTTTTTTTTCTTTTCATCATGGGTTAAGTTACCATCCGATTTAACTTTATCTGTGAAGCTTGTACTCTTAGCCTGGGCTGGATTAAAAGATGTGGCAATTTTATGTGAATACCAACTTATATACTCTGGTTTTGAAAAGGAAATTCTCCAGCATTTTGTGAAATGCCACCCACCGCTGTTTGTCTTCTCCCTAACACACTCGAATGAAGGAGTGTCCACCTGAAAATGGCCATAGGTCACACAACATAACACCCAACCCTTTTTTGCCTTGAACTTTGACAACTTCAACCTTCCTTGGTTTAACTCCCCCATTTCTGGAAGAAACAATCTGCTGGGCCTCTTAATAACACTGATAATGCTTTCAGGCACCAGCTCACATCTTTGACAAGGAAGCTATCGTCTTCTGACCAAATGCGATAATACGATTGAAGAACTTCGTAACTTACCACTTCCATTGCAGTCTCACTTCTAAGCTTCCCTGTGCAATTAAAACGAAACTCAACCACCAGACCTTTAGTGATTGGTCTGTGGGTAGAATTCACCAGGAGGCTAACGTTGTTAGACTGAAAAGTAGTCGTTGTGAGGCTACTGGAAAAAGAGAGAACCGAAAAGGGAGCAGGAGGGAGGGGGGAGGAGGGATAACAAAGAGAACTTACCTTTTATCAACTTCCAGATTTTCTGTTTCATTTGAACATTTGTTGTTTCTTCTCACTACATCAATAGAAAAGTTCTTGATCTTTGTTCCATCGCCAAGAATATTCAAAAATAGCAAAACAAGACTATGAAGTGTAGTAGAGGAAGAGAGCCATCTTATCCACGGTTGCCATCAACAATTACATGGAGATGAGAGCACTCCAGTTTAAACTAATATCTTGACTTGAATAATCAGCAGAAGCCTTGGCCCCCATTATTCTACACTCTACATCAAGTCCCCTGAATATGTTTTTGCTACCAACTCAAAAGTGATAGAGTCTAAAGAATCACTTCAGATGGTGGTTTGCCAACCCATGAGGCTTTTCTTTGAGTTCGAAGAAATGGCACGAGCTCGATCCTCATGAAATTGATGTCAACTGAGTTGATTTAATTGGAAATGATGTTAGGGTTGAAAGAGAGCTTGATTGCATCAATTGAATCAGGAGGGAGAAGGGGAAAGTGGTGATGTAAGAAGAATGTGGTTAGCTGGGTCATAGTCTTAGGTTAATTCCATTTTTTACCACCACTTGTATTAAAACTCTATAAGTGGAAGTCTTCCCCTCATGTATGGACAAATACTGAATTATCTTTTGTTCGAAAAATTCTCGTAGATTTTCTAGAAAGATCTCCTTGCTTTTGTTCAATTCATTCATTGTGTGGTGGGGAAGGGGAGAGATACTTCCTTTTGGGAAGACCATTGGATGGGGGAGAGATACTTACTTTTGGGAAGACCATTGGATGGGGGAGAGACCTCTCTGTTTCTTATTCCCTCTTTCGTATCATTTTCTTGATCACAAACACTGTTTTGTTGCTGATATTCTCGTGTGGTCTAGGAGCTCGTATTCCCTCTCTTTTGGGTTCTGTTGTGCTTTTTCCTATAGGGAAACAATAGAGGTACTTGAGGGCCACTCGTTTAGACGTGGGTGAAGTGGTTCTCCCCTAGGTCTATCTGTTTTCTTGTGCTGTGGAGGATTGAGATTCCTAGGAAAGTTAAGTTCTTTAGTTGGCAAGTTTTACACGACCGTAAAAAGAAAAAAAACAGGATGGATAGGCTTAAGAGGAAGATGCTCTCGCTTGTAGGTCCTTTCTTGTTGCATTCTTTGTAGAAAAGGGAGGGAGATCTGGACCACATTCTGGGCATTGTGAGTTTTCCAGCTTGGTTTGGAACTCTTTGTTTTAGACATTTGGCGTTAGGGGGACTTGACATAGAGATGTGTGTGCGTTGCTTGAGGAGTTCCTTCTCAACCCTGACCAGTGAGAAGGGCACTTCCTTTGGGTCATGGGGGTGTGTTCTATTTTATGGGTGGTGTGGGGTGAGCAGAACAATGGGGTTTTTAGGGGTGGGGAGAGGGTCCCCAGTGAGATTTGGTCCCTTGTACGTTATCATGTTTCTTTGTGGGCCTTGAATTCGAAGGAATTTTGTAATTATTCTATAGGTGTTATTTTGCATAGTTGGGTCCCTTTTTCTAGAGGGTTCCCTTCCTTTTAGTGGGCTGGCTTTTGGTTAGCCTCCTATTCTCTCTTTTTTTTTTCCTCATTGAAATTGGTTTTATCATCATATAAACAAAAAATACTCACCCTCAAAGTCAAGTTTATTTATTTATTTTGAAACGGAGACAAATCTTTTTTATTAATATGCACTCAAAGTACAAGAGAGTTATACAAAGAGAGTAATACAAAGTCAAGTTTATTTGTACTCTGCTTATATTTGGAAAGTTGTTAAAGATTCAATGAAACTCCTCTAAAAATAACTCATTGTAGGTATAAAATCGATTGACCATACACTTCACTACTAAAATGGCTATCCTTCACGTATTGTATGAATATTTACTATATGAATCCTGCGCAATATAGACATTGGCTCCTTTTTTTTTTGTTTTATTAATTTGTTTTTGTTTATTATAATCATAATGAACTTAGGTGAACCCTAATACCTTTCCATCTTTACATTTACACTAGAGTTTTTTCACAATCTTTTGGTTCATAATTTTGTCGACCCTTTGATTGGGTTTGAGTTGTTTGACTTTTTTTGCTAGTTTCTTGTTTGTAGGTTTGGAATCTTTGTAGTTTTAATGTAATTTATTTATTAGCATTGTGTTTGATACCTACATTTGTATACATGGGTTTATATTGTATAAGGGTAATTAGATTAGTATAGGGTTAGGGGTATAAGGGTAATTAGATACTTAGGAAGTTACTAGTAGTTATTGTGTAAGTGTGGTTACTAGTAGCTATTATGTGTGGTTACTAGGGTGGTTACATCTTGTTATAAATGGAGGGAGGGTAAGTGAGAGAGAGAGGTTATTATGTGGAGTGATTTAGGGCTTGGGTGAGAGTACTCAAGAGGGAGGTTCCAAGTGCCTTATACTTGGGTTTATCTTGTATTTTCTTATAGTTCATTATAATAAATTAATATCTTGTTCTTGTTAGCAACTTTCTAACACATTGTTAATTTTGCCAATAGCTCATATCTCCCTTTGTAATTAGATCTTTTAATGAGTATTAATAATTGCTAGGCTCTTCTTTATTAGTTTTGTGGGTGGGGGTTTCCTCAACCCTTTCCTCTTAGATGGTCCTTCTTGGCTTTTTTTGTTGAATATACATATGCTTTTCTTGTTAGAAAAAGAGATTTACTTATGATTTTAGACATCAGTCTCTGATTATTACCTAATATGAGTTACTATTGCTCTTTAGGTCTTCCAATGCGTAAATGCAACTTGTGGTTATTTTTATCATCCTAAATGTATTTCAAGATTGCTTCATCCGGAGAATAAAGTTGCCGCTGGAGACCTTGAGAAGAAGATTGCATCTGGAGAATCTTTCTCATGCCCTGTGCATAAGTGCTCTGTTTGTGCGCTCGGCGAAAATAAGAAAATATGGGAACTACAGTTTGCTGTTTGTCGACGGTGTCCAAAATCATACCACAGGAAATGCTTACCAAGGTATCCTTTGAATTTCTATATAGTGAATCAGAGTGTAATTTTTTAAGTTCTGGTGCTTAATTGGTTAAAGAATGCATTGTTTTTGTTAGGAAAATCACTTTTGAAGGTTCTGAGGATGGTGAAACCCCGACCAGGGCATGGGAAAAGCTATTACCTAATCGCATTTTGATATATTGCTTGTAAGATTGCTGTGTCAGCTGTTACTACTATTTCCTTTAATCAGTATTGGCCTATTAATGTTTTTTTTTCATTTAATTTGACCAGGGACCATGAGATTGATGAAGAAATTGAGACTCCTGCTAGAGACCATATAAAATTTCCTGGTCTTGAAGAGAGTAGGCTTCCCATTCAGAAAAGGAAACTTCCTATCAGTGATACAAGACGAGGGAAGACGATAGTTTTTCGTGGGAGTAGGGAGAATGTTGTATCAAAGAAGGGATCTATGCCAGATGACCTTCAGGGAAAATCTGCTGCAAAAGTATCCAAATCATTTGAGAGGTCCTCATCTGATGGGAAGCTTCTTGGTAAAGTGACTGCGAAATCATTGTGGAGTTCTGAGTCTAAAAATGTGAAATTGGGTAACATTTCAAGAAACTCTTTGAATCAAAAAGGAGAATCTGTCCTCATGGACATTGATAAGACGATCAAAGTGAAAAAATCCTCCTTAGTTGGCAAGTCTGCCATACCAACCAAGAGATTTGATCCAAGTAAGATTTACAAGGAGGATAGAAGTGGGATGCTCCTATTAGATGCCAATTCGGAGAGGAGGTAACTGCCATTTGTACTTCACATTTGGTTTTGATGCCCTCACCCTTAAAAAACGAATTAAGGAATGACAACAGTTATAAACTTCCCTAAAGTGCACGCTTGCATGTTTGGTAAAGTGGATTTGTTTCTAAAATATTCTTTCTTTTAACCTAGGTTAATGGACATGATGAAAATTGTTGCATCGTCAATTACTTTGGAAGACGTAATTAAGAAGCACAAAGTCCCATCTACTCATGCATATTCTTTAAAACATGTAGTGGACAAGACAATTAAGATGGGGAAGTTGGAAGGGTCAGTTGTGGTAAGAAAATTATTAACTTTTGTATCCTTAAAGTGATCTTGTGGTTTCTTATCCCTTAATGGTCTACTGTTTTGGTTGTTAGGTTGTTCGAGCTGCTCTGCGCAAGCTTGAGGAAGGATGTTGCATTGAGGATGCAGAAGCTGTTTGTGAGCCTGAAGTTCTTAACCACATATTTAAGTGGAAGGTGCTTACAATTTCTTATTGCACTGTTCTAAAGAAGTTTCTTAGGCTTTTATTTGCTCAGCTGCTTTGACGAAATTTTTGACAAAGCATGGTCTTATACTGACTAATATTTTGTGTTTTCGAAGTTTTGAACTATTTTGTGCTTTCATCTTAGACATTCGGCCCCTGCTCTCTATTTTCCTGTTTACATCTTTTTCCTTATGCTGAATCATTTGGTGGCAGATGCCTTTTCTCGTTTTAGTAGCTCTAGGATATTGTTGGGATTCTGTCATTTGTTGTTTGATAGAGAAGCAACTGACATAGTGGCTCTTGTATCCTCGAACAAGACATTTGATATTAATACGAAGGAGAAGGATTGTTTTTCTTTTGGAGCTTGAATCCTTCTAAAAGTATTTCTTGTAGTTCCCTCTTTTGGAGCTTTTGTGAAAATTTTAAGAATGTAGTTCCCTCTTTTAGAGATTTTGTAAAATTTTTCTAGAAGACTTAGCACTTCTGTTTGTGGTAAGTCAATCATGGAAGACTTCTACAGATATTTCTTTTAAAAAGGAGACAGCCTCTTTATTAATATTAATATAATAATAATGAGACAAAAGCTCATAATACAAAAGAATTATACAATGAGCATGTAAGCATGGATCGGGGGTGCACCTGGACATCTCAACTAGGTTGACACCCCCTTAACACCCTCATCATATCCAACCAAGCTAAAACCCGTAACAAAGGAGTAATGGCTAAAGGCAAAACAAACACAAAAGAAGTACAGGGAAATACAAATACAAATACAAGACTAAACATCCTTCTAAATAAAAGGCGACCAAAAACTTGCACCAAGACAAACTCGAGATCATAGGAGGAAGAACACTATGAGGAGGCTGAAAAGAGGAAGACTTTTACAGATTAGATTGGTTTTTAGAAAGATGATCCTTTTTGTAGGGCTGCTTTTTCACATTCTGTATTGGTGGGCAGAAAAAAGACTTCAATCATATCTTTTTGAATCATGACTTTGTTTGGTTAGTTTGGAGTTGTTTCTATGAGGTGTTTGACTTTCCTTTTGCTAGACACATGCTGTGTTTTAGAAAGCCTCCTAGGCGCATGCATAGTGCCTCGCCTTGCACACAAGTGCATCAGATGTGGTGCTTTCAGTGAAGCCCTACGGCCCAAAGTCCTAGGCATTGGGTTTTTTTTTTCATTATTTTAAAAAAGTAATTATTAGGGTTTTTTCCTTCCATATTAATTATAAATAATAAAATTTGCTTGGCCTAAATGGAATATTTTTTTTTCCTATGGTTACTTTTATTTTTTTTCTTTTATATTCCCAATTCAACTATCCTCTTTTTTATCTTGTATTTTTATATTATCTTGTATTATATATAGAGAGACTGCACCTTAAAAAAAAACCCACATTTTTTTAACGCCTTGCACTTAAGCCCTAAAAGACTATTGTGCTTTATTATGCCTTGAGCATTGAAAAACATTAGACACAGAGATCACGGAGATGATTGAGGAGTTTCTTCTTCATCTGTCCTCTAGGTTGTAATTTATTTGACTGGAGTTTCCTTCTTTAATTGGATTCACTTGTGTGAGCTTTGATTTTTCTTTTTTAGATTGAAAAACAAGTTGATCCTTTAGATTTTTTTTGAAAAGGAAACAACCTCATTTATTAATAAATGAACAATGAAACTAAATCTTATAGTATAAGAGGATTATACGATGAGCATTCAAACCAAGGATAAGGATGTGCATTTGAGCATCCCAGCTAAGTTGACACCCTCTTAGTATCCTTATCATATCCTACATAATAAAAAGATAGAACAACTAATAACGTCCAAGTGCAGGACTAACCACAACCAATACAACTCAAAAAGGACATAAGAAACAACTTCTAACCAGACTAGGAATTAAAAATACAGCCAGACAAAGAAAGATTCTGAAACGGTTGGAAACACCAGAGGCTGTGAGCCAAATCTGAATCATCAACAAGGAGGAAAGTTAAAAGGCCTGCCAGTTTAGTAAGATATATTGCATAGAGAAGTCTTTAAATTGTTTTCGTAGAGAGCATCACAAAGAGGCACTCAGACGTGCGCACTCGTATCTATTGAACCAAGAGGAGGCTTTATTGTGGAAGACTCGCAGATTTCTCTCAAACCACAGTTCCAACAAAATTTCCTTGACGGTATTGCACCAAAGCAAGGAGGCATTTTTTCATCATAACCGGACCAAGAAGTAACTGTCTAACATTATTCTTGCATTCTTTATCAAGGTCTCAGCTGAGATTAAAGGTGTGAAAGAGTTTACTCCTACACTTGGCAGCATATACACATTCAAACAAGTGCTGGAGTTCCGCATGAAATTTGAGATAGAATGGGCATATATGTGGCGAAATATAATGAGTGGGTAACTTCTTTTGCATAATGGATGCACAAATTGAACTCCTGAACAACATAATCGATAGAGTTATACTTACCCTCGGGCTTTTAGATTTCTGAAGGCTTTTTTCCAACTGTAGGTCCATCGGAGTGGCAAGAGACAAGTGCTTCGATAATGACTTTACTGAAAAAACCCCATTAGTTTCCATTAACCAGATTCTTTTATTCTCAATATTGGATAATCTTGTCCTTTCCAAGGAGCCCAGGAGAAGTTGAAAATTAGAGATTTCAAGCTCCTAACAATCTTCTGAAATCAAGAAACCCAGAGGAAGTGGAGGCGTTCCAATGTTCTACAACCGAGCCTTTTGGTTTAAGGGCAATTCTGTACAGCTTGGGAGTGTGGTCTTCAAAGCAATTCTATCCATTCATGGATCCAACCAAAACAAAATTTTGTCACCCTTTCCAACTTTAAAAGCTGCCACACTATCTAGAAATATTTATCCAAGGGCTTCTTAAACTTGAATTTTCTTTGCCACTTGTGTGCCACTGGAAGAGGCTACTCCCGTGAATACTACAAACCACCTTATACCATAGAGAGTTTTGTTCTGCCATGAACCTCCACCTCCACTTGGCAAGAAGAGTAATGTTTCTAAATTTCAGCTTGTCCAGCCCAAGGCCCCCATCTCCTTGGGGTTTGGAAACTAATTCCCATTTCACTAGGTGGTTCAACTTGCTACCGTTGTTCCCTTCTCAAAAGAAGTTCCTCCATGGTTCTTTCAATGGAATTAGAGATTTTTTTGGCATGAGGAATGTTTAGCAATTCCTCATGGATGCCGCTAAGGAGATCTTACTTTCCCCAATATTAATTCCGCATATAGATGACTTTTCCCAATTTATCTTTTGCCCATAACACTAAAATATTTCAAGCGTCTTTTTAACGTTTTCATGAATAACTTCATCAAACTTGGAAAATATTAAGGTGTTGTCTGCAAATTGAAGGAGGGGAACATGAACATTGTTCTTTCCTACCATGAAACCTTCATACAAACCGTTCAAGTGTAGATTTGAGATGAAACTACTAAGCACTTCGCTAACCAGAAGAAAAGAAAGAGGGAAAGGGGATCCCCTTGCTTTAACCCTCTTGAGGCTTGAATTCTTCCTCTGGGCCTCCCATTGACGAATTCTGAATACTTAGGGTTTTTAACACAATCCATGATCAATCCAGCACACAAGCAGCAGAGACAGCGGAGTTTGAAGGCGTTTTCGGAGGCAGTGTCTGTTCCTAACAGAGAAAACTAGGGTTTTCACGACTATGTCTTGCTTGGATATACAGCAAGTTCTCAATGATTACAAAACCAAAGACCCACTCACCATCACTACTCTCAAGCTCAATCAAAAGGCTCTTTCTGATATAAATGGTTTGTCCCTTTTCAAAAACTTGGAGAAGCTTGATTTGACATTCAACAATCTCACATCGCTTCAGGGGTTGGAGTCATGCACCAATTTGAAGTGGCTCTCAGTTGTACAAAACAAACTTGATAACTTAAAAGGAATTGAAGGGCTTTCTAGACTTAATGTATTAAATGCGGGAAAGAATAAGCTTCGGTCAATGGACGAAATTAGACCCCTTGTTGGCTTTTGTGCTTTGATTTTGAATGACAATGAGATTGCTTCTATTTGCAAGCTTGATCAGATGAAGAACCTGAATACTCTGGTTCTTTCTAGAAATCCAATCCACAGTATTGGAGATTCTCTGTTGAAAGTGAAATCAATGAAAAAGCTATCCCTTTCTAACTGCAAACATCAATCTATTGAATCCCTCAAGTTTTGTATCGAACTTAAAGAGCTTAGACTTGCTCACAATGAAATCAGGATGCTCCCCAATGCTTTGGCTCATAACAAGAAGTTGTTGAATTTGGATTTGGGAAATAATGTCATCATGAGATGGTCAGATTTAAAGGTATTGAGTTCATTAGGCTATCTGAGGAATATTTATGTTCGAGGGAATCCTATTGGATAAAAAGATTTGTCGACTGGTTCCAGGCTTGCGTGTATTGAATGCGAGATCAATTGATAAATGCATTAAGAATGAGAATGATAATGGGAGTGATAAAGAAGACGACACTCCAATCAGGAGCCTAGATCGTCAAAAAGAGAAAAAGGATAGAAAACTGAATGGGAATGTTGAAACACACCCGTCTGTTCAAGGCACTGATGGCAAACTTGATCATACTAATGGTGCTGATGTGGACAGGAAGTTGGAACGCAAAAAACGTAAGATGGATAAGGTCACCAGGGAGGAGAAAGTAATTCCATCTCTTGACAATAAGATAAATCTCGGTACCAATGATATTGATAAGGAAAAGAAGACTTCAAAGCAGAAAAGAACAAAAAGCAATAAGGAGCCATCTTTGCCAATACACAAGGAGACACTTACCAAGATTGAAAACCATAAGAAGAAAGCAAAGAAGGAAGGGGAAAGGCAGATTGGTGTTATTGACGACGCTGAAGTGCCATTTGAACAGCTTTTCGGAGATGATCTTATTGAAGACATGGATGCTGTTCTCCAAAAGGTTGGTGAGAAAGAAGTAGAGGAGATGATTTTAAAGCCTAACTTGGCATCATTTTCAGCTAATAGAAAGGAATCTAAAAGCCAAGATCGAGTTGGAAGGTTACAAATATCCCCAATAGTTGAAATTGGAATGGACGGAATATCAACATGGGGGGATGAGTAATTGCAATGCAAAGGCATTCAGTTACTTGGGAAAATTTGGATCAATCATGGCAGCACCGTGGTCGGACAGGTGTGGAATGCAGTAATAGAAAAAGAGAATGGGTTTTAGAAACTCATTTCAGTTGTTTGTCTTGCAATGAGCTATGAAGCGTAAGCTACTGTTGTTGGGAGACTTGACTTTTGATTTGGGGGAGTTCATGAGATGGAGGATTTTTACTTTTCTGACTTAAACAAGTGACATGCCAAAAGATTTTGTAGCTTGTTGGTACCTGAGCAAGTTCTAATTTGAAACTTACATATTTCTTCTTCAACAGCCTTAAAATAGTGCATAATTAGAACTGTTAATGCCTAAATTGAAACAGAGGTGTTTGGGGGTATATTATTTCAGTTTTTATATTATTTCTATAATAGAGTTTGCCTTGTGTCTCTTAAAAAAAAAACAACACAATCCATGATCGAAGAGATGATCCATCAATGATTGAAATTTTTCTGCTTCAAAATTCTTTCCAAGAAACCCCAATCAACTCGATCAAATGCCTCTCCAAGGTCCAGTTTGTAATCCATCCTTGCTTTTTTTGGACCTATAATACTCCACAACTTTATTTGCAATAAGTACAGGATCCAGAATTTGGCGGCCATCCAAAAAGGCACTTTGAGTGAGAGCTCTAATACTGGGCATAATTATCTTCATTCTTTCAGCAAGCACTTTTGCAATCAATTTGTACAGCAAAGTAGTGAAACTTATGGGCCGGAAATTAATTACCTTTACTGCATCTTCCTTTTTCTTGATCAAGCAAATAAATTTCTCCTTTACATGCATTTAGTTTCCCAGTCCCATAGAACTCATTGAATAATTTACAAAGATTGTCCTTGAGGAGATCCCAAAATTTGATGAAGAATTCTACTGTGAAGCTATCCGGACCTGGAGCCTCTGTTTCTTCCCATTGATTTTAATGCTGCCCTGATCTCCACCAAACTAAATTTTGAAATAAGCCTTTTATTTTGATCTGCGAAACTACAAACCAATAAAAAACGGAGGTGTGAGGAGATTTCTCATAGAGGGTGCTGTAGAAATCAAGTATTAAATGTTCAATTTCAAAGAATAAAGTGGTTGGGTTTCCTTGATTATTAACAAGCTTCGGAATTAGACTTCTTTTTTTTTTTTTTTTTCCCCCGATGAGAACGATGGAAGAAACTCATATTTTTGTTCCCCAATTTCAGCCAAGTCAACTTAGTTTTCTGGATTATATCTCTTTCCTCCCTTCTACAAAGAGCTAGAAGATCCACTCTCTTATTAACAATAAGTGATCCCCTGTGCACGTATCCGGTTGATCATATTTTTTCTCTTCTAGTGCGATGGCTTTTAATAAGGTTTCTTCATGACTTTTCTGTTTTCTTTCATAATCTGAATGCCATGATTTGAGTTGACCCTTAATGTTTTGGAGTTGAGTTGATAAGGCAAAGCCCATCCAGCCCGGAGGAGTGCTTGTGGTTAATGAATTTTCAATAAATTGGCAGCAATGCTTGTCTAGCAACCAGCTGTTGCAAAATCGAAAAGGGGAAGGCTCCCACTCGAATGCCCCTGCTTCTAATAAAAAAGGGAAGTGGTTTAAGGAGATCCTTACTTGACGAGTTACACGTGTGTTCGCAAAAGCCTTGTCCCGGTCAAAAGTAACTAAAAATCTGTCAAGCAATGATCTCAAAACTACTCTTCCTTCTCTTGACCATGTTAATTTTCTGTTCAGTAAAATAACTTCAATGAGTTTCCATTCTTCAATGAATTTATTGAATTTCCTCATTCATGCCACAAGTCATTCTACTTGCTGGAAATCGCTCCCCTTTGATTTGGTCATATTAAAATCCCCTCCCAAACACCAAGCTTCTATACAATAACCAATGAGGGAGAGCAGCTCTGACCAAATGAATTTTCCCTCTGTAATCAGTAGGTCCATAAATATTGGTTACCCAACACAACTTATTGCACATTGTTCTGCATTTAACTGACAGTGAGTGGCCCCTTTCAATACTTCAATAAAAGAAAATTTACTTTCATCTCACTTGGTTAACATTCTTCCTGATTTTCCATGAGCTTCAAGAAAGATCCATCCAGTTCCTTTTGATCTCCAAGTGGATTGAAAACAAAGTATTGACCCATTCCAATCTTGAAAGAAATATGGGAAAAAGGAAGATGACAATAGGCAGTAGCTTATAATCCTTTTCCGTGGGATATATGAGGAAGACTTGACACTGAGAATAGGCTTTTGGTTGGAAATGTGAGGAGCTATAATAAGCTGTGAGCACCTTCCACCCAACAGAGAACTTTTGCTTGTAATATCTTTGAATCCACTTGGTCAAAAGGGCCTTAGTATCTCTCCACCTGGCTGCTGTTAGCTTGCACTGCTATTTGGATTCTTGGTTGTGGCCTCTTGATCCTACTTCTGGTTTTACTGTTAGATCCCTTATAGCTGACTTAGTGGGCACGGTTGATCCATTATTGTCTGATTTTTGTTCTGTGATTTGGAAAGATAGATTTTCCTAAAACGATGAAAATTTTTCTTTAAGATCTTAGTTGGGGTGCCATCAATACTGCTGATTGTCTTCCACGTTGCATGCTTTATATGTCTATTTCTCCTTCTTGGTGTCACATGTGTTGCTGCTACGCTGAATCTTCGATCCATTTGTTTTTCCATTTTCCTCTTGCTGCCAATTTTTGGGATATTCTTTTTAGGCTTTTTGATGGTCTTATACGTGTCTTAATAACATTTTGGACACATTGGCTTCTCTTCTGGTGGGTCAACCCTTTGGTGGTACAAAGATGACACTTTGGTTGACATGCGGCGTTCTTTTGGTATCTGTGGGGTGAAAGGAATAAGTGGCTTTTTCATGATTCTTCTTGTTCAAATATTTTATGGAATTTGTTCTGTCTATTTCTTTTCCTTGGTGTAAAGCTAAGCCCCCCTCTCTCTATAGATAATCTATTTTAGTTAACAATTGGACATCCTTCTCTTCTATAAGTTCCTTTAGGTGTTTGGGGTTTTCCCCAGATTTCATTTATAAATGAAATGGTTTTTTTTACAATTGGACTTCTCTTCTGTACTGGGTATCACCCGAACCCCCTTGCAAAATTAGTTTCTTCACATTATCCCTCTTCACAAAGTGGGAGGAGGCATTTATGAATATTTTTAAAGTGAATACTTCTTTGATGTCCTGACTTATTAAAAGTGTATTGAATTTTCAGATCGCAAAGAACATGGAAGTGTTTATATGGTCCTGAGATTATAAGAGTCTTAATAATCAGGATAGGCTTCAGAATTTGATGAGGTTTAACCTTTTTGCCTGTTCATATGCAGTTTGTATATGGAAAAGGAGGACAATATTTATCACCTTTTTCCTCATTGCTTCTTTGCTTCCAAGGGAAGAAGCTTTCTGCTTAGTACCTTCAGATTTCCGCTTGTCTTTCTAATTCTAATCATATTGATGACTGGCTTTCTCAAGTGAAGTTGAAGTCCTTTGGGGTATGCTGTCGGGGCATTCCTTTAGTTGCGTTGGCTTGAAAGTAACTTTAAACTTTTTGAAGCTAAGTCTTCTGATATAACTTCTTTTGGTGGAAATTTACAACTCATCTCCTTGTGGTGGGCTCATAGTTATAGCCAATTCTTTTGCAATTATCCAATTTCTTTGCATCACAACAATTGGTCAAATTTTCTGCAATTAGTTTTTTTGGGATGGGGTTCACTTTTCACCGTCCCTAAGCTGTTTCTACTTCGCTTTTGTCTGATGATGTCTCTTATAAAACATCAATGTGTGATAGCAGAAGGAAATTGTTAGCAGCCGGTCTTTTTTGCTGTCCAGACATATGGACGTGTTTTCTCCATTATTTTTCCTGTTTAATTTTTTCTCGCTCTCATTATTTTTTCCATTTCATAGTCCTTGTAAATACTAAAATGTCTTCTGCAATGCAGATTGTTGATAGGCTTCATTGGTACATAGAGAAAGGCAATACAGTAAGTCCATTATGTTGATTTGTTTGATTTTTATTATATTGAGCAGAATTCGTTATTTATTTTTCTTAGTGCAACATTTTCTTTCAATGCATTTCATTGTTAGGAGGCTATCTGTTACCTTAAATATTCTTTAGATTCATTATGCACTCCACAATCTCGCAAAAAGTACAAGCCTCGTATGTTATCCTTTTGAACTCCTATGATTGTGAAAGTTGAGAGATGTTTACAATCATGGAACCACTCGGGGGAGGGGGGGGGGGGGGGGGGTTCATCTAACTCTTCTACAAGCAACCCTTTCAAACTCCCCACGTCCTACTTATCCTTATTTACAAAAAGAAAGGTATCGTCTATGATTGCAGGATTGAAAGATTTTAGAATAAAAAATAGAAGCCATGTTAGATATTCTCTTCGAATTGTGCTCAGGGCAGCAAGTTAATTGGGAGAAGTAAGCATTATATGGAGGCAATATTGATGAGGCTACATTGATCTCTACTTCTTCAAGGCTGAATTGGGAGGCTGGTAATTGCCTTTATATATCTTGGCTTACCTCATGGTGGTTATTCTAAACAGCAGTCTTTTTGGCAGCCTGTTATAGATAAAGTCCATTTGAAACTCGATAAATGGAAAAGGGTATAACTTGTCCAGAGGGGCCGTTTAACTTTTTTTTTTTTTAAGATAAGAAACATTTCATTGATAAATAAAATCTGTACAACATTTTCTACTCTGGGTAAAATGGTTTCTTGTTAGAAAAATCCTACTTGTTTGAAACCTTAAAAAGTGTCATCTCTCCATTGGGTACATCCAAATATAATGGTACAAATATGTGCTATAAAAAGTTTCTTTATCCTATGACCATTTTTTTCTTTAAAGATATGTAAGAAGTGACACTGAACTGTGTCCTTTGTAGCTATGATGCCCAAACAATAATCAGCTCGTTTGTATTTATATTCATCGTTATAGACCTCTTGAATTGTCTATTTACCTATATTCCTATTTAATTTCTTTGGTTTTTGTGTGATTCAACTTTATGCAACCCTCATGTATCTCTCTTTTTGTTGATGAAAGTTCTTATTTTTCACAAAAGAGAAGAATCAAACTTGTATACGTTCCTATTGCCTGGTATTTTCTGTGAATTTGACTGGTAACTGGCCAGGCGTTGAAGGGATATTTCTGTATGTGTTTCTTCTACTTGGTCATTGACTAGATGCCCTGTTTCCAATCTCCTTTTAATGCTTTTAATGTATAATTTGATGGCACTTTTTCGGGTCTTAAAGGATCAACAAAAAGAAAGGAACTGCACGGCAGAACTGCGATCAGAGCTTTATCTGGAACTTGGGAAGAACAAGTTGAAGGGACCACTCTTCAGGCTTATAAATTTGACTTCTCCTGTAGTGTTATATATGAGGTTTATTCTGGATTTGTGCTTCTGATAGAATCAAAACTTCATGATGATGTGAGCAATTTTGAACTTGAACTTTATTTACTCTCAAAGATGGTTAAAGCTTCTGTGTCCTTTGGCGGGGAGGTTCATTTGGATGCTGAACAGGTAAATATGTTAATTTTCATCATATTCATTGTTCTTCACCGTCAGAGAATTGCCTCTAATGTGATATCATCACCTTCCAAAAAAGCAGATAACCATAGCTCTTGAAAGCACTTTGCTTTCGTTATCTTATTTCTAAAAACCCATTTTGTTCCGATTGTAGATGCATTAGAAGGCCTAGGGACTAATTTCCAAACTTTGTTTCTTTCAAATTGATTTAATTCTTCTTGCATAGCTAAAATCCAAAACTCATCACATTCGGCATCTTTAAAACTTCTAGGTTCAATTTGAGACACAAAAGCAAGATTACTAAATAAATTAATAGAAGAACGAGTTTTGACACCTTGTTCGGGATTGCCAAGAATTAGATCCTTGGGATGGGATAGAGCATATCTCCACTCTTTAGGCAAGGATGAAGAACCCTCTTCTTTCTTTTCTATGATGTTCACATCTTGCATACTTGGAACAATTTCTTTGCCTTTGTCATTAACAAGTAAATCTCCAAAATCTTTTTCTAAATCATCACTACAAATAGACTCATTAGAAACATTATTCCAAGATTCATCAAATACAACATGAATAGATTCCTCAATAACTAAAGTTTTCTTATTGAAAACTCTATAAGCTTTACTAGTAGAGGAATATCCTAGAAAAATACCAACATCCGTCTTAGAATCAAATTTTCCAAGTTTTTCTTTGTTATTCAAAATAAAACATTTACAACCGAAAACTTTGAAATACCCAATATTTGGAATTTTACCATGCCAAAGTTCATAAGGAGTTTTATCTAAAGAGGGTCTAACTAAAACTCTATTTGAAACATAGCAAGCGGTGTGAACGGCTTCCGTCCAAAAATATTTAGGTAAACCATACTCATTCAACATTGATCTAGCAAATTCTTGCAAAGTACGATTTTTCCTTTCAACTACACCATTTTGCTACTTCCTCTGCTCGAAATGCATCTAAAAATTTTAGGGATGCATATAATCATTGGACAAAGGCCAATGACAAGGCCTGTGTGTATCTCTTGTCTAGTATGTCTGACATACTAAGCAAGAAACACAAAACCATGGTCATTAGACGTCAGATCAAGGATTCGCTTCAAGAGATATTTAAGAAGAATTAAAAAGAAAGTAAATATAATTTACTTGCCTTAGAAACATGTTTAGTGGAAAATGACCAAAATGTCTAGATACTTGATTTAGGAGCCACTAGTCATGTTTGCTCTTCTTTACATAAAACTAGTTCCTTTAAGCTACTCGAGGAGGATGAGATACACTCGAAGTTAAAACGAGAGATGCCATTTCAGCTCGTGTAATGGGAGATGTTAAATTTTCTTTTTAAAATAGATTCTTGTTTTTAAAAAACTTGTATATAGTTCCTAAGATTAAAAGGAATCTTATATTTATTTCTTGTCTTATTGAACAATCATATAATGTAACATTTTTCTTTAAATGAAGTGTTCATTTCTAAGAATGGTGTACACATTTGTTCAGCTAAGCTTGAAGACAACTTTTGTATGTATTAAGACCTAACAAAGCGAAAGCAATTTTAAATCATGAGATGTTTAAAACTGCTAATACTCAAAATAATACCTATCTTTGGCATTCAAGATTAGGTCATATTGATCTCGATAGGATCGGGAGATTGGTAAAGAATGGACTTCTAAATGAGTTAGAAGATGATTCATTGCCTCCATGTGAATCTTGTCTTGAAGAAAAGTTGACTAAAGAGACCTTTTACTAGAAAATGCTATGGAGCCAAAGAGCCCATAGAACTTATACATTCAGACCACTATGGTCCAATGAATGTAAAAGCTAGAGAAGGTTTTGAATACTTCATCTCTTTTATAGATGATTATTCAAGGTATGATTATTTATACTTAATGAAACGTAAGTCTGAAGCTCTTGGAAAGTTCAAGAAGTATAAGGCTGAAGTTAAAAATCTATCAAGTAAAAAAATTAAAATACTTTTATCTGATCGAGGTGGAGAGTATATGGATTTGAGATTCCAGGACTATATGATAGAACATGGAATCCAATTACAACTTTCAGCACCTGGTACACCTCAACAAAATGGTATATTAGAAATGAGAAATAAAACCTTGTTAGACATGGTTCGTTTAATAATGAGTCATGCTCAATTGCCTTGCTCGTTTTGGGGGTATGCAGATTGAACAATGCTCCTCGAAAAGTGTTTCTAAAATACCTTTCTGTAACGATCCAACACTTTATACTAAGGTGAGATCATTACCACTAAAACAAATAAAGACTTTTTATTTAAATCAAAGAAAATACTAAGTTTTAAAAAGAAACACTCATAAAATATAAGTAAAGTATATAATAAAATATTAGTTCGGAACCTATTTAAAATAAAAAAAATATATCTAAAAGTAAACATGGGTTCTGAAATAAATTTAATACTCAAAACATAAATGTGGAAGAAAACATAAGATGTTCCCTATGACGATCCACGGTCACTTCTTGCCATTCGCGAGCTTGCCTTTACCTGCTCCTTTACCTGAAAAATTAAACATAGAAAAGGGTGAGTATAAATTTATACTAAGTAAGTGACCCACTACTACTCCTGCCACGTGTCTGTTAACCTCTCGTTATAGTCCTGTAAGAAAATATCGAATATCTATTGTGCTCCCAAACGTACGCTATCCAGTGATCTTGTAGGAACACATCTAGACTCTTGGTGAACTCGAAGGAGTCACCCTAAAGAAGTGTAAGTGATCCTATTGATTCGCATATAAAAGCTAAGTCACACAAACATAAATAGGTGGTGATCTCGAGGGACACCCATATGATACGACTCTAATAGGTAAAGCTAACACAACATCATAGTCTATACATATAACATAACATAAATAACATATCTCAAACATGATGTATCTCAACCATAGTATATCTCATTCATAACATATCGTGGTCATCACATATCTTAGTCATACATAACGATTTTTTATGTAGCTATCATTATCTAACATTCTTCACAGTCACATCACATGCATCATGGCTACGTTAATGCATACTAAGAGAAAACATAATGTAAGGATCTAATAATAAAACTTCTTACCTGGAGATTAATTATCAACTAATTCAGTCATAAACATAAACAAAATTAAAATTATTAATTTTGTCAACCATCACCCAACTATTTAATTAAGCATCCAAACTTCCAACTATTTAATTAAGCATCCAAACTGACCCCCAAGATTAAGGTTGAATCAAACAAAACCTTGAATGGAAAATTTCGGAGTCTCAAATCCTCAAATTAACACTTGAACCTTCAAACAAAAATAATTTAACTCATTCCATGGTAAACTTATTTAAGATCCAAAAAATATTCATTTGGGCATACCAAACCAACACAACTCAAGAGATACCAAAAAGCAACTTGGCTTAAACTAAGGTAGAAATGGCCCACGCGGCTCTGCAGGAGGAGAATCGACTTGGCAGTCAGCTCGGGTGCACAACTCACAAAAGGAGAAAGAAATCGGCTGTGACAAGCGCGATTTACGAAGGAGTAGATAAGTGGCTCTGTGATACACAGATCGACTTGCTCAAGCAAGGGTTCGTTTAACGATTGCCGGCAATGAGATCTGGGTGGCACGAGACAAAACTTAACGACGGTAAGGCTTAATGAAAACGTTCAAAAACTAGATGATTGATGAAATGAAAAGAGAGAGATTCCTCGGCTTCACCTACATGCAAACGTAGGAGGTGGGGGGTGCATAGTCGGCTTGTGCGACTTCGTCACTAAGGAACAAAGGAGGAATGACGGTGTCAACAAACGACGAGCGGTGATCCTTGCAACGGAGCACGATGGCGGCTGGGGTTTGTGAAGAATTAAGAAGATGATGAATAGTTCCCTTTTTTGCACGTTTCACAAGGGTTAATTATATATAATAATAATAATGATATTTATTATTATTATCATTATTCCTTTTCTTTTGCTAATTAACAAATTAACCAAAATCAAATCATACTTTCTCTCCTCGTTAAATACCCATCAAACCAAACTTTTTACTTTCCCCAAAAATACAATATCTTTCCAAATAATTAGATTTTCCACAATATAATTATTTTCTCTCTAAAAAATATTTTTCCTAAAAAAAATCAATAATATATTATTCTACCCTTCCATAACTTAATTAATTATATACATATATAATTAACCAATAAACTTAAATCTCACCAAAATTTTCAATAGTATAATTAATTAAATAATCTTCCACTGAACATTCAATTAATCACAATTTCCACAATACTAAAAAAATTATAACACCCAATTAAATCCATCATAAATTAAATTAAACTAAGATAATTAAAAAAATAAAATTACCTTAATTTTTAGGTGTTACAGTTTTTGAATTTAAATAATTTTTAGACGTAACCAGCCTTAAGGACAGCATGTTGTACAAGTTATCGACCCTACTGCACCTGTCACTCATGCATACCTTGCTGCCATGGAGCAAATCACTAGTACAAAAGTGGGCTACGACGACAGTTATTTACTGTCGCGAACGGATTTCGCGACAGTTATTTTCAGTCATAGAAGCGGGAGTCATGGAAAGGCCTTCGACGACAGTTTTTGAAAACTGTCGCAATAGGTTGTTTTATGACATGAAATAAATGTTGTTAATCAACATTCAACGACATTCAATAACTGTCATAATTTATTTTATGACATTCAATAACTATCATCATTTCTTTATTAACGACAGTTAAATAATTGTCACGAATTCTATTATCGTGACATGTATTAATTGTCATGAATATGTTTTTCGCGACAGTTTTTTTTTGTAAAAATGTCATTGTTTAGTTATTGACGACATTTTTTTCCAGTCAACGATTGTGCAATCGTGACAGTTTTTCGATAACATTAAATGTCATTGTTTTGCCATTGACGACATTTTTTTCCAGTCAAATATAATGCAATCGTGACAGTTTTTTTTTTAAAAAATTGTCATTGTTTATCATATGACGACATGTTATTCCTGTCACATATAGAGCAATCGTGACAATTTATTTTGTTAAATAACTGTCATCGTTCTCCAATTTACAACAACTATTAACTATCACATTTCTCAATTTCCTATAGTTTTATTATGTTCTCCATGCAGCTCCACCATTACACGAACCATTAGAATGACAATAATGTAGCTGAGAATGACAAATTTGAAATTATACAAGTTTCACACCAATGTACAAGAAAATAACCAACACTTTAATATATATACACTATAATTCTTGATGGCAGGTTATGACAATAACAGTATATCTATACAGCAAAAAGGACCAAGTGACTCGATAGTTGTAGTCATTCTACAAATGAGTAGAGATCAAAGCGCTAAGTAATACTTGTAAGATTTGAGAGGTAGAAGAATCCTGCAATTTAGAGGCATCCATAACAACAACCGAGTCTGGCTCTGGGCGGTGGGTCATGAAGAAACTCCATAAGGCAGAAGCGCTGCAGCTACAATTCTACCCTCCTCATTTAGGATATTATAAGTTGATGTCGCATTTCTCTGCAAATAACAAAGCTTTGTTAAGGATAAACATGCCAACTCGAACATAGGTCAACTGGTCTATACATGTACTCTCAACCTCCCCAAGGTCTGAGGTTAAAGGTTAAGTGAAAAGTAGTTGTACAAGAAGAGACAGCCCTCTTCCCAAGTAGAGTGCATAATTCTGCCCTATATCTGAAGTACCCTCATTTTTCAAATATCAAATATCGATTAGGTTTGTAGTGTACGGAAATACATAGGATATGAAGAGAATTGCTGGACATGGATGATTTGCCTTGAGAGAAAGAGAGAGTGCAGATAACTACTTGATCTACAGTAACAAATTATCCATCGTGTCAAAAACTAGTTAAATTTAGACAAAATGAGACCATTCGAGATTCCAAACAGCCCACTGTTTAAACTAGCAAGTCCCCGGTTGATCATTGTAATTGGTAATTTACTCAACAACAACCCACTTGTTTCTTTCTTAAGCAAAAGTTGACATATGGCTCTAAAGATAGTTCTTGAACAGTTGAACTTAACATCATTCTCAAATATCACCTATAATTCAGATCCTATTTCCACTACATCATGTGGGTTAGTTTTTTTTTCTTTTCTTTTTATTGATGAAGAAACATGTGGTTTTTAATATCCTACACTAAAAAGTCTTTAATACCCATCTGATCAAGGGATTGTAAGGAAAAGAGGATGTTACTGG